>NW_017308929.1:33330-35439 GCF_000935625.1 Nanorana parkeri | reverse complement strand
GGGGGGGTTTGGCAGGCCCTGCTCCTGGAACAGCTCTTACAACCTGGGAAGCTCTGGCCAGTGTACCTCCCTGCTACTAGTTGCCAGGAGCTGGGCAGCTCACCGGCCAGAGCTTCCCAGGTTGCCAAGAGTTGGGCGGGGAGATCTGAATGGCCCTTACAAATCTCCCGCCTGGCTCTTAGCAGCCTGGCTAGAAAGGGGATGGCAGGCACATGCTGCTCTGCCTACCACCCTCCCATGTGACCCAAAGAGATGCCACCTGAGGCAAACAGCCTCATTATAGGGACAGCCCTGCAGATATATCAGCAATTGGGGACTGCCCTGGATTCAGAAGAGTGACCTCTAAACTGCAGTCCTGGTCCATCAGTTTCTCAATCTCAGGTGGTCTCTGACTGCACTGTAAGAAGGTCTTTATTACACAGAGCTGCCATGGCACTGAAAAGCACTATGGGACTTTTGATAAGAGAGCCCAGCATTAGTTTCTCACCCCGTGTTGGGGTGGTCCTTCCTCTGATCCATTCCCCTGTGTTTGGAAATGGATTGGTTGGGGCCCCAATGTAAAGGGTTCATGTCTAAAGGCCATCATGCTCCTAACTCATGAGTCCCTATGAACAGGTGGGTGCTGCGGTGGCAAATGGATGGCGCCACTCAATGCAGAAAGAATAACGGTCACCAATTGATCAATCATCCTTTCCCCAATGTAAAGGGGTCTTCCTTTGAATTCAGTAGGACCCCCCCAATCCCTATCCCCCCATCCTTGCATTACTTGTGACCCTGACGACAGACACACAATAGACCCAACACTCCCTTGTGTATTATGGTGGAGTAGTATGTGAATGATGTGATTGCAGCTTTCCATCTGCACCTGGATACACGGAATTAACTTGTCAATCACCGATATCATAGACAGGACACAGGAGGCAGTGCACAGTGAAGAGCAGATAGCGGTGCGGAGGGGGAGGAGTCTTACAGTACAATGGATATAGCGGGAATGGGGTGCGGCCAGCACACGGACAACAAAATCTGAGAAGTCTCTTTAGAGTCTCTGCAAAGCAAAAAGTACGACATCCATGATTTGCATCGGACACTTCATTTTTTTATATGGCATGGGGGCGGGGTTAGAACTTTACATACAGAACTAGCCGTTACAATGTGAACAATAATACAAATTAATTACAAATAAAAAAATTTAAAAAATTTGCGCATTTGTCAACCTAATAATAAAACAGAAAAGGGATTTATTTTATTAAAACATTGTACCAAGTAAAATGATGATCACTCGTCACAGGGTGAAGGATGCATGGGCAGCTATCAGTATGGTAAACGGTTGCATGCAAGGGGGGGGGTCCAAACTCAAATACCTAGGGGTCCATTTACAGGGCTGTTTTTAACGTGTGGACACCTCTAAACATTGACTCTGTGCCAATAATTGCCAAAACAAAAACATTTTCAAATGCTTTAATGAGGGTCTCCCACCATCCCTGTGCTGAGTTCCCGGGTCTGTACACCCGCTGTGCCCATTATGAGGAGCTCCCACCATCCCTGAGCTGAGTTCCCGGGTCTGTACACCCGCTGTGCCCATTATGAGGGGCCCCCACCACCCCAGTGCTGAGTTCCCAGGTCTGTACACCCGCTGTGCCCATTATGAGGAGCCCCCACCATCCCTGAGCTGAGTTCCCGGGTCTGTACACCCGCTGTGCCCATTATGAGGGGCCCCCACCACCCCAGTGCTGAGTTCCCAGGAGGGTCTCCCACCATCCCTGTGCTGAGTTCCCGGGTCTGTACACCCGCTGTGCCCATTATGAGGAGCTCCCACCATCCCTGTGCTGAGTTCCCGGGTCTGTACACCCGCTGTGCCCATTATGAGGGGCCCCCACCATCCCAGAAGATGATAATATATCATGTGATAATACAACCTGGTCTGTACACCCGCTGTGCCCATTATGAGGAGCCCCCACCATCCCTGAGCTGAGTTCCCGGGTCTGTACACCCGCTGTGCCCATTATGAGGGGCCCCCACCATCCCTGTGCTGAGTTCCCGGGTCTGTACACCCGCTGTGCCCATTATGAGGAGCTCCCACCATCCCTGTGCTGAGTTCCCGGGTCTGTA
>NW_017308929.1:27896-31941 GCF_000935625.1 Nanorana parkeri | reverse complement strand
AGGGGGAGGGGATGGAGGACCAGAGCTATGAGACAAGGGGGAGGGGATGGAGGACCAGAGCTATGAGACAAGGGGGAGGGGATGGAGGACCAGAGCTATGAGACAAGGGGGAGGGGATGGAGGACCAGAGCTATGAGACAAGGGGGAGGGGATGGAGGACCAGAGCTATGAGACAAGGGGGAGGGGATGGAGGACCAGAGCTATGAGACAAGGGGGAGGGGATGGAGGACCAGAGCTATGAGACAAGGGGGAGGGGAGGGGATGGAGGACCAGAGCTATGAGACGAGGCTTCTGACCTTAAACATGTTTACGCTGGAATTAAGGAGATTAAGGGGGGATATGATTTTCATGTACAAGATGTTCAATGGTGACGGCAACATTGGCAACAAACTGTTTGAGATTAACTCCATTACAAAGACTAGAGGCCGCCACCTAAAGTTGGTGGAGAAAAAATTCCAGCACAAGGGGCGAAGAGGGTTCTTTACAGTAAGAGCGGTTAAGGTCTGGAACTCGCTGCCATCGGCCGTCATCTCAGCCAAGAGTGTAGATTTGTTCAAGAAATGTTTGGACAATTTCTTGAGGGACCGTAATATCCAGGGGTACCAGTATCCCTAAGAATGAGATGATGCGCGGACCTATATGGGTTGGACTTGATGGACGTATGTCTTTATTCAACCCCAAATACTATGTAACTATGTAACCATGGAAATACCATGCGGATACGTCATGTGATGAACGCTTCGCTGACTATTTAGAAGATTGCCCGCCGCGGGGCCGGGGTGACTCACCCTTCAGCGCTAACCGTTTTTCTTAACGCTTTTTTGACTAAATGCATCCACAGCTCGTCCTTCCTCCTGTAAAACATCAAACAGCTTCCAGCTATAAAAGGAGACTCAAATGTTACAACACACAGAACTCTGTGAAATCCATCGTCACAGCCGGGAGCTTGCCGGATTGTGATTGGTGATGCCGAGAAAACCAAAATGCCGAGTTCAGTTCTCTGGATGCAGTGTCACCCCTACCAGGCAGAGGAAGGGCCGAGATGGCTGCTGGGGGGAGCATTCTTCTCTCTTCTCCCTCCAATGGCAGCTTAGTGTGGGTAAGGCACCGTCCTGCTGGGAATACAGATGCACGCTGGGGAGGGTGGACTGCTCTTCCATACTTGACGTGTGCCAAAACTTCACCTGTGCCTATCCCATAACCCCAAAACCTCACCTGTGCCTATCCCATAACCCCAAAACCTCACCTGTGCCTATCCCATAACCCCAAAACCTCACCTGTGCCTATCCCATAACCCCACCTGTGCCTATCCCATAACCCCAAAACTTCACCTGTGCCTATCCCATAACCCCAAAACCTCGCCTGTGCCTATCCCATAACCCCAAAACCTCACCTGTGCCTATCCCATAACCCCAAAACCTCACCTGTGCCTATCCCATAACCCCAAAACCTCGCCTGTGCCTATCCCATAACCCCAAAACCTCGCCTGTGCCGATCCCATAACCCCAAAACCTCACCTGTGCCTATCCCATAACCCCAAAACTTCGCCTGTGCCTATCCCATAACCCCAAAACCTCACCTGTGCCTATCCCATAACCCCCAAACCTCACCTGTGCCTATCCCATAACCCCAAAACCTCACTTGTGCCTATCCCATAACCCCAAAACCTCACCTGTGCCTATCCCATAACCCCAAAACCTCACCTGTGCCTATCCCATAACCCCAAAACTTCACCTGTGCCTATCTCATAACCCCAAAACTTCACCTGTGCCTCTCCTATAACCCCAACACTTCACCTGTGCCTATCTCATAACCCCAAAACTTCACCTGTGCCTCTCCCATAACCCCAACACTTCGTCTGTGCCTATCCCATAACTTCGCCTGTGCCTATCCCATAACTTCGCCTGTGCCTATCCCATAACCCCAAAACTTTACCTGTGCCTATCTCATAACCCCAAAACGTCACCTGTGCCTATCCCATAACCCCAAAACTTCACCTGCGCCTATCCCATAACCCCAAAACGTCACCTGTGCCTATCCCATAACCCCAAAACTTCACCTGCGCCTATCCCATAACCCCAAAACGTCACCTGTGCCTATCCCATAACCCCAAAACTTCACCTGCGCCTATCCCATAACCCCAACACTTCACCTGTGCCTCTCCTATAACCCCAACAGTTCACCTGTGCCTATGCCATAACCCCTAAAACTTCACCTGTGCCTCTCCCATAACTTCACCTGTGCCTATCCCATAACCCCAACACTTAACCTGCGCCTCTCCTATAACCCCAACAGTTCACCTGTGCCTCTCCCATAACCCCAAAACTTCACCTGTGCCTATCCCATAACCCCAACACTTCACCTGTGCCTCTCCTATAACCCCAACAGTTCACCTGTGCCTATCCCATAACCCCTAAAACTTCACCTGTGCCTATCCCATAACCCCTAAAACTTCACCTGTGCCTATCCCATAACCCCTAAAACTTCACCTGTGCCTATCCCATAACCCCTAAAACTTCACCTGTGCTCCCCATAAACTCAACACTTTGCAAATGCTTCTCCCCCACCAACACTTCACCTGTGCTCCCCTATAACCTCAACACATCACCTGTACTGTCTGCATAACCCCTGTGCCTCTCCTAAAAATATAACAAGTCACCTGTGCTTCCACCATAACCCCAACACTTCCCCTGTGCCTTAGCTTGCATTAATGCAATGTAAAGACGTGATCCCAGCCTAAATTTAACCTAATAAACCCCCAAAATTTAACTATTACCTATCAGGCCAACACTTATGTGCCACAATTATTGGTGTCCGAACATGACAGTCCAAGCTTCAGGGATTGTCAATCTCCCACTGCACTCAGCGATTCCTCCCGGTGACCTCCAGCAGGAGAGGTCAGTATTCCCTTTCCTCTATACAGGGGCAGAGCTTATTGGCACTTTTAGTTAGGTGACAGGGTCACTTTAATGACCATTAGGGGCTCCCCTGAATCTGCTGCTAAACAGAACCCCCGATTCTACTCTCACCCCAATACTAATACAAGCACCAATGTCCCAATGAAATCAGACAGGGCCAAAATACAAGTTAATGTGAGCCTATTGCTTGGCCCGGCAATGGGGCGAAGGGCAAGGACCAAGTTCTGCTTTATTGATGAGTGACCAGTCCAGACCGGTGTGTATCATGGGACCAGTCCAGAAGGTATAGAAGAACCCCCATGGTGCTCTCACCTCTCATTCAGGTTGTTCTGCTGCTCCGCCTGCATGGCCTTCTTCTTGGTCATTGTCTCGATCACTTCCCGCTGCTCGATCTCCTCTTCGTGCAGCTTCTGCTCCACCAGGAGGCGGCGGGACAGCAGGCGGTCATAGTCCTCCTTCAGGCTGGCGTTGGCGCAGACCAGCTGGACCTCTTTCTTCTCCAGACGCTGCCGCTGCAGCTGATGCCCCTCCATCAGCTCTAAGAGGACGGCCATGCTGCTCGGAGGAAGACCGACATCGGGGTCAGCCACTCCAGGAAAAACACCCAACAAAGTACTTTCTATTACTTTTTTAGGGGCCAGCTCCCCCCCTTGATGCTCATTGCAAGAATTGTGATGGACCTGCAGCTTTTGTTCCCAACACAGCGCACACGGGGTGCTCTGCAATGCACGTGAGACCTGCCTAAGTACATTGGGATCCCAGTAGGGAGGGCTGCCTAAGTACATTGGGATCCCAGTAGGGAGGGCTGCCTAAGTGCATTGAGATCCCAGTAGGGAGAGTTGCCTAAGTGCATTGGGATCCCAGTAGGGAGAGCTGCCTTAGTGCATTGGGATCCCAGTAAGGAGAGCTGCCTAAGTGCATTGTGATCCCAGTAGGGAGAGCTGCCTTAGTGCATTGGGATCCCAGTAGGGAGAGCTGCCTAAGTGCATTGAGATCCCAGTAGGGAGAGCTGCCTTAGTGCATTGGGATCCCAGTAAGGAGAGCTGCCTTAGTGCATTGGGATCCCAGTAGGGAGAGCTGCCTTAGTGCATTGGGATCCCAGTAGGGAGAGCTGCCTTAGTGCATTG
>NW_017308929.1:21952-26886 GCF_000935625.1 Nanorana parkeri | reverse complement strand
TTCACCTGTGCCTATCCCATAACCCCTAAAACTTCACCTGTGCCTATCCCATAACCCCTAAAACTTCACCTGTGCCTATCCCATAACCCCTAAAACTTCACCTGTGCTCCCCATAAACTCAACACTTTGCAAATGCTTCTCCCCCACCAACACTTCACCTGTGCTCCCCTATAACCTCAACACATCACCTGTACTGTCTGCATAACCCCTGTGCCTCTCCTAAAAATATAACAAGTCACCTGTGCTTCCACCATAACCCCAACACTTCCCCTGTGCCTTAGCTTGCATTAATGCAATGTAAAGACGTGATCCCAGCCTAAATTTAACCTAATAAACCCCCAAAATTTAACTATTACCTATCAGGCCAACACTTATGTGCCACAATTATTGGTGTCCGAACATGACAGTCCAAGCTTCAGGGATTGTCAATCTCCCACTGCACTCAGCGATTCCTCCCGGTGACCTCCAGCAGGAGAGGTCAGTATTCCCTTTCCTCTATACAGGGGCAGAGCTTATTGGCACTTTTAGTTAGGTGACAGGGTCACTTTAATGACCATTAGGGGCTCCCCTGAATCTGCTGCTAAACAGAACCCCCGATTCTACTCTCACCCCAATACTAATACAAGCACCAATGTCCCAATGAAATCAGACAGGGCCAAAATACAAGTTAATGTGAGCCTATTGCTTGGCCCGGCAATGGGGCGAAGGGCAAGGACCAAGTTCTGCTTTATTGATGAGTGACCAGTCCAGACCGGTGTGTATCATGGGACCAGTCCAGAAGGTATAGAAGAACCCCCATGGTGCTCTCACCTCTCATTCAGGTTGTTCTGCTGCTCCGCCTGCATGGCCTTCTTCTTGGTCATTGTCTCGATCACTTCCCGCTGCTCGATCTCCTCTTCGTGCAGCTTCTGCTCCACCAGGAGGCGGCGGGACAGCAGGCGGTCATAGTCCTCCTTCAGGCTGGCGTTGGCGCAGACCAGCTGGACCTCTTTCTTCTCCAGAACCTGCCGCGCCATGTGTCGCTGCAGCTGATGCCCCTCCATCAGCTCTAAGAGGACGGCCATGCTGCTCGGAGGAAGACCGACATCGGGGTCAGCCACTCCAGGAAAAACACCCAACAAAGTACTTTCTATTACTTTTTTAGGGGCCAGCTCCCCCCCTTGATGCTCATTGCAAGAATTGTGATGGACCTGCAGCTTTTGTTCCCAACACAGCGCACACGGGGTGCTCTGCAATGCACGTGAGACCTGCCTAAGTACATTGGGATCCCAGTAGGGAGGGCTGCCTAAGTACATTGGGATCCCAGTAGGGAGGGCTGCCTAAGTGCATTGAGATCCCAGTAGGGAGAGTTGCCTAAGTGCATTGGGATCCCAGTAGGGAGAGCTGCCTTAGTGCATTGGGATCCCAGTAAGGAGAGCTGCCTTAGTGCATTGGGATCCCAGTAGGGAGAGCTGCCTTAGTGCATTGGGATCCCAGTAGGGAGAGCTGCCTTAGTGCATTGGGATCCCAGTAGGGAGAGCTGCCTTAGTGCATTGGGATCCCAGTAGTGATCCCATTGGTATCTCATAGAAGTGTAAAGAAGCCATAAAAGACACAATTCATCCCAAACTGGGAAACTGAGATACACACTGGGTACAGGAGCAGCACAGTAAAGTCTCGGGTGCACATATACACTTTTATATCATGTAGCCTCATGACTGGTCCTCTTTAATGGGGAAGAAAAACAGTTATTGATCAGTTTCTTTTCCTGAAAACCTTCACGCTCATAAGGTATTCTAAAGCTTTAAAGGAGAACTATGTGGTCAGTGCTTTTCTCCATAGTTCTCTTAAGGGTCACGGGAGGGCATATAGTAACCTCCTCCAGTGACCCAAAGCTCAGTATATAGAGAGCTACAGCTCGCGATATACTGAGACCGCCGCAGCCGGGACGGATCCCGACATTACTGTCGAGATCCACCCAGCTGCGTGAGTGACAGCTGGCTCTGCCTATCTAGAGGCAGAGCCAGCTGTACCCGCCCCCTCCCCCGTCCGTTCCTCCAGTCAGCGCTCCAGGATCGGAGTGGGGAGGGGGGGAATCCCTGCGGGGAGCCGTGAGTGACAGTCACGGCTCTCTGCAGGGAGATGATCGAGAAGCGAGCGAGTGTCGGTATGTGTTCGCTCACTTTCCGATCTATTGAGCCGACCTGTGACAGTCTCATTGTCACAGGTCGGCTCGAACTATGAGGATCAGTGAAAATCACCCCCCCCTCATAGTTCTCCTTTAAACCTCAAAGCCCATGCAGTTGCCCACCGCAGGTCCACCTTTTTTTTTTTTTTTTACTTTTTTCATTGATTTCCTATTCTGCTTGGTACCACGGAGGTATCGAGCAGAATAGCCGAGCCGAATGCCGCTCGACCTCGCTCAGCCCCTATGAGAATGGGCCGTACGTCAGCGGGTAGCCTGCCGGAGGTTCAGCTCAGCCGATCCAGATGTTGAGTCGAACTCCTTCTGCACTTCCGGTCGTCCAAACACGTTCGGCCGACCCGAAGCAAAGCCGAAACAAGCTGGTGTACGCTTCACTTCGGGTCGGTTATTCACACGGCTCCCTTCGGCAGCTTTGTGCATAACCCTCAGAATCTGCAACTGACATCGGGCCACACATGTCAATAAAATGTGATTAAAATGTAATAAAATTATAAAAATGATTAAAATGATTGAAATTGTTCCTATTAACCCCCTAGTAAGCTTTAGTTGGCCCTAATCAGCCCTAATTAAAGGAGAACTATGGGGTCAGGGCTTTTCCCCATAGTTCTCCTTAGGGTAACGGGAGGACACAAACTAGCGTCCTCCCATCACCCTAGGCTCAGTATATAGGGAGCTACAGCTCGCGGTATACTGAGACGCCGCAGCTGAAGCGGATCCTGACAATTATGCCGGGATCCGCCCAGCTGCGTGAGTGACAGCTGGCTCTGCCTATCTAGAGGCAGAGCCAGCTGTACCCTCCCCCGTCCGTTCCGCCAGTCAGCGCTGGCGGATCGGAGCGGGGAGGGGGGAATCCCTGCAAAAAGCTGTGACAGGATCGAGAGGTGAGAGAACGCCGGTATGTGTTCCCTCACCTCCCGATCTACTGAGCCGACCTGTGACAGTCTCATTGTCACAGGTCGGCTAGAACTATGAGGTGAGTGAAAAGCCCCTCCCCCTCATAGTTCTCCTTTAACTGCTTTCCCCCTTCTCCTCTTAGCTATTATTTTTCTGGTAATTTGTTTCATTTCTTTACCATTAATATTTTTATTTTATTTCTTGCATTTTCATTCCTTTTTTTTTTTTTTAGTTCCACATAACAAGAAAATGTGCAAAATAATAATAAAATAAAAGCCCCTTTGTTGGATTTGCAATGCTTTCTAGAACCATCATATTTTTAGTGTAATTTTTAAATGTGACAAATAATAGAAAAATAAATTATACTTTTTATTTACAAAAAAAAAAAAGCTAAAAAATATTAGTCAAAACAGTCTTTTATTCTATAGAAAAGAAATCATTTTTGCAAAACAATAATGCCCAAAAAAAGCAGCCTAGGTTTGTCTTTGGTTATTTTAGGTCACGGCAGAGTTATTGCTGGCCCATACTGGAAGAGCACAGAGGGGGGTGTACAGGTGTGACCACTGAACTAGGTAAAGGAGAAGTATGAGGTGGGTGAAAATTAGTCAGCCTCATAGCTCGAGCCGACCTGTGACAATGAAACTGGTCACAGGTCGGCTCTATAGATCAGGAAGTGAGGGAACACATACCGTAACTCGCTCAATTCTCAATCATGTCCCTGCAGAGAGCCGTGACTGTCACAGGTCGGCTCAGTAGATCGGGAGGTGAGGGAACACATACCGGCGTTCGCTCACTTCTCGATTCTGTCACGGCTCTCTGCCGTGACAGGGGGAGGGGCTGGATTCCCCCCTCCCCGCTCCGATCCGCCAGCGCTGACTGGCGGAACGGACGGGGGAGTGGGCGGGTACAGCTGGCTCTGCCTCTAGATAGGCAGAGCCAGCTGTCACTCACGCGGCTGGGCGGATCTCGTCATCTACGTCGGGATCCGCTCCGGCTAGGGCGTCTCAGTATACCGCGAGCTGTAGCTCCCTACATACTGAGCCTAGAGTGACGGGAGGACGCTAGTTTGTGTGCTCCCGTGACCCTAAGGAGAACTATGGGGGAAAAAAACTTACCTCAGTTCTCTTTTAATGTTCAATATTTCAGAGTTACCTGAACTTTTTTTTTTTGCCTGGAGAATAAAATGCATAAAATTCCCGACACTCACTTTTCACTCTGATCAGTCAGCCATTCACCTCTCTCCTGCATGCGTTTCTTTAGCTCGAAGGCTTCATATGCCAACTGCCAAAAAAATAAAAAATCGACAGAAACACAAAAGAGAGTCAATTCACTAAACAAAACAAATTCCGGATTTTCCCGCCCGCCAGTTATCTGCCAATATTTACTACGGAAAAGGAGGATTTGTTTTCCATCTAACGTGCTGTACCCATTATGAGGAGCTCCCCCCATCCCTGTGCTGAGTTTCCGGGTCTGTACACCCGCTGTGCCCATTATGAGGAGCTCCCACCATCCCTGTGCTGAGATCCCGGGTCTGTACACCCGCTGTGCCCATTATGAGGAGCTCCCACCATCCCTGTGCTGAGTTCCCGGGTCTGTACACCCGCTGTGCCCATTATGAGGAGCTCCCACCATCCCTGTGCTGAGTTCCCGGGTCTGTACACCCGCTGTGCCCATTATGAGGAGCTCCCACCATCCCTGTGCTGAGTTCCCGGGTCTGTACACCCGCTGTGCCCATTATGAGGAGCTCCCACCATCCCTGTGCTGAGTTCCCGGGTCTGTACACCCGCTGTGCCCATTATGAGGAGCTCCCACCATCCCTGTGCTGAGTTCCCGGGTCTGTACACCCGCTGTGCCC
>NW_017308929.1:11330-21601 GCF_000935625.1 Nanorana parkeri | reverse complement strand
CCAGCGCTGACTGGCGGAACGGACGGGGGAGTGGGCGGGTACAGCTGGCTCTGCCTCTAGATAGGCAGAGCCAGCTGTCACTCACGCGGCTGGGCGGATCTCGTCATCTACGTCGGGATCCGCTCCGGCTAGGGCGTCTCAGTATACCGCGAGCTGTAGCTCCCTACATACTGAGCCTAGAGTGACGGGAGGACGCTAGTTTGTGTGCTCCCGTGACCCTAAGGAGAACTATGGGGGAAAAAAACTTACCTCAGTTCTCTTTTAATGTTCAATATTTCAGAGTTACCTGAACTTTTTTTTTTTGCCTGGAGAATAAAATGCATAAAATTCCCGACACTCACTTTTCACTCTGATCAGTCAGCCATTCACCTCTCTCCTGCATGCGTTTCTTTAGCTCGAAGGCTTCATATGCCAACTGCCAAAAAAATAAAAAATCGACAGAAACACAAAAGAGAGTCAATTCACTAAACAAAACAAATTCCGGATTTTCCCGCCCGCCAGTTATCTGCCAATATTTACTACGGAAAAGGAGGATTTGTTTTCCATCTAACGTGCTGTACCCATTATGAGGAGCTCCCCCCATCCCTGTGCTGAGTTTCCGGGTCTGTACACCCGCTGTGCCCATTATGAGGAGCTCCCACCATCCCTGTGCTGAGATCCCGGGTCTGTACACCCGCTGTGCCCATTATGAGGAGCTCCCACCATCCCTGTGCTGAGTTTCCGGGTCAGTACACCCGCTGTGCCCATTATGAGGGGCTCCCACCATCCCTGTGCTGAGTTCCCGGGTCTGTACACCCGCTGTGCCCATTATGAGGGGCTCCCACCATCCCTGTGCTGAGTTCCCGGGTCTGTACACCCGCTGTGCCCATTATGAGGGGCTCCCACCATCCCTGTGCTGAGTTCCCGGGTCTGTACACCCGCTGTGCCCATTATGAGGGGCTCCCACCATCCCTGTGCTGAGTTCCCGGGTCTGTACACCCGCTGTGCCCATTATGAGGGGCTCCCACCATCCCTGTGCTGAGTTCCCGGGTCTGTACACCCGCTGTGCCCATTATGAGGGGCTCCCACCATCCCTGTGCTGAGTTCCCGGGTCTGTACACCCGCTGTGCCCATTATGAGGGGCTCCCACCATCCCTGTGCTGAGTTCCCGGGTCTGTACACCCGCTGTGCCCATTATGAGGGGCTCCCACCATCCCTGTGCTGAGTTCCCGGGTCTGTACACCCGCTGTGCCCATTATGAGGGGCCCCCACCATCCCTGTGCTGAGTTCCCGGGTCTGTACACCCGCTGTGCCCATTATGAGGAGCTCCCACCATCCCTGTGCTGAGTTCCCGGGTCTGTACACCCGCTGTGCCCATTATGAGGAGCTCCCACCATCCCTGTGCTGAGTTCCCGGGTCTGTACCCCCGCTGTGCCCATTATGAGGAGCTCCCACCATCCCTGTGCTGAGTTCCCGGGTCTGTACACCCGCTGTGCCCATTATGAGGGGCCCCCACCATCCCTGTGCTGAGTTCCCGGGTCTGTACACCCGCTGTGCCCATTATGAGGGGCCCCCACCATCCCTGTGCTGCATTTCTATTCATGTTATATTATGGAGAATGTAAAATAAAATGTTGGAAGACACAAAGGTGGGCGGAGACACACAGATGTGGGCGGGGACACCCAAAACTCCAAGGTTCACAGGAACAGGGTCAGACATTTTGGCAGTAAGATCTCACTGTTGGAGGATCCAGGGGGTTGGCTGACTCTGGAGATGGTTTATATCGGTCTTTGAAGAAGTCTTTACTGGCCACCAGGACACCTGACTCTCATTCTGCTGCCTCATGTCAGAAGGCTCTGCATTGGCAGTACATACCTCACCATTGGAAATCTTCAGGTCAGCAATTTCTTTCTGTAGTGCGGGAAGGTCACCTGATCCAGGACTGCAGGACGTACCCGACGGAGACCTGAAATACAGAAAATCAGGAAGCGTTCAGGACATTTCAGCAAATGCTTTAATCAAAGTAAAGTTCTTACCCAGTGCCTGAAACCCTAACCCTGTCAAAACCCAATCCATCGACAGCCAGAGATAGCTTAGATTGCAACCTGTTGTCAGCCCTGTGCCCCTTCAACAGCCAATTCTGCCGCAATTCCTGGCTCTGCTTCTGTTCACCTTGGAGTCAGGGGTGTTCCTTCTCTCCTTTGTGCTTCCCCAGCCACCATGGGGCTTCCCCATAAACCTGTTCCTTCCCACCACAGGGTGTACCTGCTCACTTTTACATGCTCCTGCCCACCATGGGTTGTCCCTGTCCACCACAGATATCCCTGCCCACCTGTGTGTTTTCCTGCCCATCTTGGGGTGTCCCAGTCTACCTATGCATGTCTGCCCAACAAAGAGGTGTTCCCACCCACCCTTCATGTTCCTTTCTTCCATAGGGTGTCCCAGCTCACCTCTGTGTCCCTGCCCAAAATAAGAGGTTTGGGGTTTCCGTGACCACCTTGGCATGTTCCTATCTGCCATAGGGTATCCCTGCCCACCTTTGTGTGTTCCTGCTCTTCATGTGCTATAACGCACCTTTATGCATTCCTGCCTATACTATATGGAGTGTCCCTATCCACCTCTGTGTGTTCCAGCGCCCCCCCATGGGGTGTCCCCGCCCACCTTTGTTTGTTCCACTTGTCAGGAATCAAAGGTTGCGGTACTCACCTTCCTGCATGGTGGGTCCCGGATAAGAAGACCGGCTCAGTTTGGATTTTTTCAGTCAGATCCTTCAGAAAAACTGACTTTTCCAACAGCTTATTGTCTGCAAAGAAAGAAACCAACCATTATAAAGAGATATTCATCACCATAGCTGTCCATCAGTGAGGTCCTACACACACCTGCATGCTTCAGATGTGTTACAGGCAGTCTGGCTCATCACATCGGTAATACCGATTCCCATACAGAGAGTTCAATGGTCTAATATGCAAACCATAATACACACATACAACACATGGCACGTAAAATGCACAGGCGTGGGTGGGACCTCAGGATCCTTAGAGGACTACTTAGCTGATTCAGTGACCCATCAAGTTAAGGTACCTCAATTTTTGCCGCAAAATAGAGATGAACGGGTAGAATGTGGTGCACATGACACAAGTCCTTCAAAGCGACTCCCGATAGAAAAAGAGTTCGACTAACAGTTGCAAAAAAGAAGATAATACCTTCCCCGACTCTCCCTCTTTCCCATCTCTGAACGTTGGGAAGTGTGGTGATGTTATGGAGCCAGCATGGAGCAAATCCCTGCATAACATTTACTGAATATTGTTGGGTCCAGATGAAGAGGGATTCCAGAGCCAGCATGGAGGAAATCCATGAGGAACATCTCATGAATATTGTTGGGTCCATCTCCAAACCGAGTGATTCCCGCTGCTCTGAAGGCAAATAAGCATCCTCCCCTTCAGTGCTTGTACTTAGTAAAGAGCTATGTGGTTGTGCTAATCCCCAAGCAACATCTCCTATAGATTGCTGGGTCTGGGCAAAGAGATATTACAAAGCCAGCATAGAGCAAACCCATAAGGAACATCACCTGAAGATTGTTGGGTCCAGGCCAAGAGATATTGCAAAGCCAGCATGGAGGAAACCCCTTCGGAAAATCTCGTGAAGATGGTTGAGTCCCAACTCCAGGCAAAGAGGAAGTCCAGCTGCACTGAAGGCAAGGGAGTGATTTACTCTGCAGTGCTTGTACCTAGTAAAGTACTATGTGACGGTGTTGACTCCTAAGTAACATCCCCTAAATATTGTTGGATTCAGGCCAGTATCACTGTGCCGGCATGAAGCAAATCCATGAGGAACATCCCTTTAAAGATAGTTGGCTCCAGGCCAAGAGATATGCCAGAGGCATCATGGAGGAAATTCCTGAGGAACATCTCCTGTAGATTGTTGGGTCCGGGCCAAGAGATATGCCAGAGCCATTATGGAGGAAATTCCTGAGGAACATCTCCTGTAGATTGTTGGGTCCAGGCAAAGGGATATGCCAGAGGCATCATAGAAGAAATTCTTGAGGAACATCTCCTGTAGATTGTTGGGTCCGGGCCAAGAGATATGCCAGAGCCATCATGGAGGAAATTCCTGAGGCACACCTCCAGAAGATTGATGGGGCCAGGCCTAGAAATGTTGCAGGGGCAAATCCCTGAGGGACATCTCCCGTAGATTGTTGGGTCCAGGCCAAGACATTTTCCAGAACCAGCATTGGGCAAATCCCTAAGGAACATCTCCTGTAGATTGTTGGGTCCAGGCCAACAGATATGCCAGAGCCATCATGGAGGAAATTCCTGAGGAACATCTCCTGAAGATTGTTGGGTCCGGGCATAGAAATGTTCCAGGGCCAAATCCCTGAGGAACATCTCCTGTAGATTGTTTAGCCCAGGCCAAGAAATGTTCCAGAGCCAGCATGGGGCAAATCCCTGAGGAACACCTCCTGAAGATTGCTGGGTCCATCTCCAGGATGAGAAGGATTCCAGCTGCTCAGAAGGCAAAGAAGAGTCTTCCTGTGCAGTGTCCAGACCTAGTGAAGAGCTATGTGACTCCTAGACAGATGGACCCAATAAAGAAACCACTAAGTGTAACATACAGTTAACTCTCATACAATATCTACAAGGAAGTAACTTAATAAAGATAATACATTTGTTTTTATCGGAATGGTAGCAGTAGACAGAAATGCAAGTCAGCGGAGGCATTTCTGAGGTGAGGAACCGGATCTACAGCTATTATGCCCTCAAGGAAGTACAAAAGGAGAAGCAGGTATCTCAATGCGGACAAGGGCTGGGAGCGGCGGCGGTTCTCCTACACACGCCATCTACTTGTACACGCCACATCTAAGAAATTGAAAACAATTCGACGTGCCCCCTTATCTGAATTGCGCACGTTTCCAGCGTCCGGTTATATTATAATCAAGAGGAACAAATCAAATCCTCAGCACACCAGAAATGAATACAACGACAACACGTTATCAAAGACAAACAGGGCACTTCCCTCTAATAGTTTAATTTCCTCTGTAGAGTCATGGAAGGTCGGCAATGCAGTAAAGAGGTGACCTTGAGTGCAAACTATAGTCCACGCAGGCCCTTTATGGTTTTAATTTATAACATATCCTCCCCAATCCCAACTGTCCTATCCAGATGTACTCAGAGATGGCACATGAGGAGCCTAGAACTCTTCTCGAAGGAGCCATGGCTTTAGCCTTCCAATGACAGTCATGTGACCAAATGCCATGGTTACCAGCCATAGCAGCAAAATGGGGCTCAGAGAGCCGTGACACCACCAGAGCAAGTTTTCCCGAATACTGATCTTGAGTTCACATGACAAGCATCAGATTCAGCAGGCTATATCGTACTTATAAGGCTCACTCGGGTCCAACATTAAAATTTGCATTGAATCTGTGGCATGCATGCAGAGGGACCCTCACATCCATATCTGTAAAGCCACCCACCCTTACAGCTGCTATTCTAAAAGAGAGAGAGGATTTACAACACAGAATCATGAGAGGAGAGGCAGCTGTCCCAACCAGAGCACTATAAAAAAGCTTCCTGAATCCGGAGTACAGAGATTATATTTCAATCTGACCTCCGTCCTTCCCTTCAGTCTTGCATAGTGATCTACCAACAAGTTGAGGTCACTGAAGACCATTCAAATCTTACACAACGACAAGACTGAGCACAACAAGACACGGGACGTCCAATCTGTTCTACAGAAGCATGAAGGACAGGCAACGTTGAAGACAGAATATGCTGTGGCCAGCCAAGGAAGCAGTGAAGCAGATGAAAGGCACAGGATACGGACTTCCCTTCACAATCGGAAGATGTCCAGTGGGACCATCGGCTCAGACCTGCCAGGAACCAGCAAGCAACCCGGGTACACCCATCTACAGTGCGGAGAAGTTTTGTCAGAAGTGGTCTTCATGGAACACCACCCAACCCATGCGGCGAGACCCCCACTACCCCATCAGAAGTATACTCCACCCTTGTGCACCTTCTTCCGATCACACGTAAGTGCCAATACCTCATCTTTGTCCATGACCCTTTCCCATCCTTACATCCTGTGCCAGTCAGTTGCGCTCCTTCCTTTTTTCCATTCAACTTCACACAGTTAGACACCTCAGTCTAACAATACCAGGAGCCACAACACAACACACCACCCTAGGAGTGCGCTAACAAATTCTTCTGTTCAACATGGAACACCACAAAGGCATGTAACAAGTTACATCTCCGACCTGGAAATAAGGCCGCGCAATCTACCAATGACTGAAAACACAAAAACGGGTGCGGGAAAAAAAGGCCGCAGGAGCTCTGGACTGATGAGCCCAAATTTGAGATATTTGGATGTAACAGAAGACAGTTTGTTTGCCAAGGGCTTGGAGAGTGAGTACAAGGATATGTGTTTGCAGTCTACAGTGAAGCATGGTGGAGGTTCCTTGCAGGATTTAAGCTGCATTTCTGCACATGGGGTTGGGGGTTTTGTCAGAAATAATGGTCTCCTCAATGCTGAAAAGTACAGGCAGATACATATCCATCATGCAATGCCCGGGTGGCATCAGACTGGTCCAAAATGAATTCAGCAGCAGGACAATGACCCCAAACATACAGCCAAAGTCATAGAAAACTATCTTCAGTGAAAAGAAGAGCAAGGAGTTCTAGAAGAGTTGTTATGGCCCCCAGAGAGCCCCGATCACTGGAATAGATGGGTATGGTCTTCACAGAGCTTTGAGCTATAGAAGAAATTGCATGGCACCCATACAGCCCTGATCTCTGGAAGAAATGGTATGATCCCTACAGAACCCCAATGTTTGGAAGAGGCGGTATGGTCCCCACAGAGCCCCGATCTCTGGAAGAGGCGGTATGGTCCCCACAGAGCCCCGATCTCTGGAAGAGACGGTATGGCCCCCACAGAGCCCCGATCTCTGGAAGAGACTGTATGGCCCGCACAGAGCCCCCATCTCTGGAAGAGACTGTATGGCCCCCAGAGAGCCCCGATCTCTGGAAGAGACGTATGGCCCCCACAGAGCCCCGATCTCTGGAAGAGACGATATGGCCCCCACAGAGCCCCGATCTCTGGAAGAGACGGTATGGCCCCCACAGAGCCCCGATCTCTGGAAGAGACGGTATGGCCCCCACAGAGCCCCGATCTCTGGAAGAGACGGTATGGCCCCCACAGAGCCCTGATCTCTAGAAGAGACGGTATGGCCCCCACAGAGCCCTGATCTCTAGAAGAGACGGTATGGCCCCCACAGAGCCCCGATCTCTAGAAGAGACGGTATGGCCCCCACAGAGCCCTGATCTCTAGAAGAGACGGTATGGCCCCCACAGAGCCCTGATCTCTAGAAGAGACGGTATGGCCCCCACAGAGCCCTGATCTCTAGAAGAGACGGTATGGCCCCCACAGAGCCCTGATCTCTAGAAGAGACGGTATGGCCCCCACCGAGCCCTGATCTCTGGAAGAGACGGTATGGCCCCCACAGAGCCCCGATCTCTAGAAGAGACGGTATGGCCCCCACAGAGCCCCGATCTCTGGAAGAGACGGTATGGCCCCCACAGAGCCCCGATCTCTGGAAGAGACGGTATGGCCCCCACAGAGCCCCGATCTCTGGAAGAGACGGTATGGCCCCCACAGAGCCCCGATCTCTGGAAGAGACGGTATGGCCCCCACAGAGCCCCGATCTCTGGAAGAGACGGT
Organism: Nanorana parkeri; assembly: GCF_000935625.1. Classification (NCBI taxonomy): domain Eukaryota; kingdom Metazoa; phylum Chordata; class Amphibia; order Anura; family Dicroglossidae; genus Nanorana; species Nanorana parkeri. Next base: position 13,912 of record NW_017308929.1, on the reverse strand, counting down.
ATGGCCCCCACAGAGCCCCGATCTCTGGAAGAGACGGTATGGCCCCCACAGAGCCCCGATCTCTGGAAGAGACGGTATGGCCCCCACAGAGCCCCGATCTCTGGAAGAGACGGTATGGCCCCCACAGAGCCCCGATCTCTGGAAGAGACGGTATGGCCCCCACAGAGCCCCGATCTCTGGAAGAGACGGTATGGCCCCCACAGAGCCCCGATCTCTGGAAGAGACGGTATGGCCCCCACAGAGCCCCGATCTCTGGAAGAGACGGTATGGCCCCCACAGAGCCCCGATCTCTGGAAGAGACGATATGGCCCCCACAGAGCCCCGATCTCTGGAAGAGACGATATGGCCCCACAGAGCCCTGATCTCTGGAAGAGACACTATGGCCCCCAGAGAGCCCCGATCTCTGGAAGAGACGATATGGCCCCCACAGAGGCCTGATCTCTGAGGGAGATGGTATGGCCCCCACAGAGCCCTGATCCTTGAAAGAGATGTTATGATCTCTGCAGAGTCCAGATTTTTGGAAGACCTAAGATGGTATGATCCCTACAGAACTCCAATGTCTGGAAGAGACGGCATGGCCCCCACAGAGCCCCGATCTCCCCATCACGGAGTCTGTCTGAGATTACACGAAGAGACGGTAACAGCAGAAGATCTGTGGTTAGTCCTCCTAGGTTTTTGGAACAACCCACCTGCCGAGTTCCTTATGATCTGTGTGCAGAGGAATCTCGGAGACTTGAAGGTAAAAAAAACACCAATTATTGATGTGATTTTGTTTTTTTCCTGTCTGCGCTCCTCGCAGGTTGTTCATTAATAAAACTATTCACGGCTTTATTATTTATTTGAAAGCTTCCTCATTTATTAAAACGTTGACACAGCTCTGTTATATATTCACTGACAATACACGGCGATTCCACTTTCACCCGGATTTCATAACAGAGCCGGCGCTCGGCGTCATGTATACACAATCCCTGCCGGGTGCAGCGCCGGCCCAGCAACAAGCAGCAGAAACAGGAAACATTTGTACCAGTTTCACATCCTCTCCTCCGAAAACTGAACGACGGCTTCTAAAAACTTCTGTTTATATAAAGAAAATATCAGGATCAGCGGCATGCTAATAAGGAGGACACTTCCTCTAAATCTGCCGGAACGCGCCCTGCAACCCTCTCTCCTCCTATGTTATAGGCAGTATGGAGGAGAGACACCCCCACCGCACATACAGACGCTGGTTGTCCAATCCCTGGGACAGTCAGAGAACATCAGCCATTCATCCCGCTGCAACAGTATCCAAAGAACCCCAAAATGAGCCAAAGGCATGCCAAAACGGCCTCTCAACTAATTGTATATTATTTCAGCATGCCTTAGGGCAGGGGTGCCCACAATTTTTGTGTTAAGATCTACCTTTCAAATGACGCGCTACATGAGATCTACCAACGAAAAAAAAAACTTCCCTCGCTCTCCTGGCTGTCTCTCCTTGCTCATCCTCCTGGCCGTCTCTCCTTGCTCATCCTCGCTCATCCTCCTGGCTGTCTTTCCTTGCTCATCCTCCTGGCTGTCTCTCCTTGCTCATCCTCCTGGCCGTCTCTCCTTGCTCATCCTCCTGGCCGTCTCTCCTTGCTCATCCTCCTGGCCGTCTCTCCTTGCTCATCCTCGCTCATCCTCCTGGCTGTCTCTCCTTGCTCATCCTCCTGGCTGTCTCTCCTTGCTCATCCTCCTGGCTGTCTCTCCTTGCTCATCCTCCTGGCTGTCTCTCCTTGCTCATCCTCCTGGCTGTCTCTCCTCGCTCTCTCTCCTGGCTGTCTCTCCTCGCTCTCTCTCCTGGCTGTCTCTCCTCGCTCTCTCTCCTGGCTGTCTCTCCTTGCTCATCCTCCTGGCTGTCTCTCCTTGCTCATCCTCCTGGCTCTCTCTCCTTGCTCATCCTCCTGGCTGTCTCTCCTTGCCCAGCGCCCCTCCCCCCTTTTATTTGTCAGACAAATATGAAACAATGCGATGATAGTCATGTTTTCTATTCGCATAGGCAGTCAGCATGTAGATCTTCAGGCTCCGCTTGTCTTGATTTACCTCCTATTGTTTACAGAGCTCAAAACCTCAAGCTGAAATTTACAGATATAACTAGACTCCGCCCCCTTCTGTAGCACTGACTCCACCCCCTCCTCCTGTACAGATCTATTTGGGATTTCAGACCACTACTGCTGCGTTCTCTTGGGATAAGCCACGGTGCTCTGGGAATACTTTGTCATATGTTTATATGTAAACCAAAGACTGCATGCAATGAATACACTGTATTTCTGTTATAGCAACAAAGGGCGGAGCCAACCCAATAATGAACCCTACGGACTAAGACTGCGGGGCCATTAGAGTTCATGTGCGTGTAAAGGCGTCCCAATACTTTAGGCAATATAGTGTGTGTATATCTATCGATCTATGTATAGAGATGATAGATAGATAGATAGATAGATAGATAGATAGATAGATAGATAGATAGATAGATAGATATGAATAGATAGATATGAATAGATAGAGAGATGAGAGATAGATAGATAGATAGATAGATAGATAGATAGATAGATAGATAGATAGATAGA
>NW_017308929.1:10415-10933 GCF_000935625.1 Nanorana parkeri | reverse complement strand
GCACGCCGCCACTGGACTCTAGAGAAGTGGAGACGTGTTCTCTGGAGTGACCAATCACGCTTCTCTGTCTGGCAATCCGATGGGCGTGTCTGGGTTTGGTGGTTGCCAGGGGAACGGTACTTGCCTGCAGGGCCGGATTTACTCCCCCTGCCGCACCAAGACCGGGTTCCACAATACGCCTCTCCCGCGCCGCCAACCCCCTCAATTGAGAATGGCAACCAGATGGCAGGGCGGCGGCGGGGGGGCATATTGTGGAACCTGGCTTTGGGGCGGGGCTAGTTTCAAATTCTTTTTACTGTTTATTTTGATCACTTTTTTATTCAATTATTTCTTCTTATTTTTTAAAATTTTTATTTAATTTTTTAATCAATTTTTTTTTTAGATTTTTATTTATCTTTTTACTTTTTTATAATTTACTTTTTTTATAGTTTTTATCTTATTATTGTTTATTTTTTATAATTATTTTCTTATTTTTTACTTTTTAATCACCTTTTAATTTAATTATTTAATATTATTTT
>NW_017308929.1:8432-9894 GCF_000935625.1 Nanorana parkeri | reverse complement strand
CAGGGGTCAGTAGTATGGAAGGCAGAGTGCACGGGTCAGTAGTATGGAAGGCAGAGTGCAGGGGTCAGTAGTATGGAACGCAGAGTGCAGGGGTCAGTAGTAAGCAATGCAGAGTGCAGGGTTCAGTAGTATGGAACGCAGAGTGCAGGGGTCAGCAGTATGGAAGGCAGAGTGCAGGGGTCAGTAGTATGTAATGTAGAGTGCAGGGGTCAGTAACACGGACTGCACTATGTGTGCAGAGTGGACTGAGTTGAAATATGTAACATACAGCATGGCGCAGCACGTTGCTTAGTTTTCACCTCCCTCCTCCTCCTCCCCCTCCCACCCTGGAAGTCATTCATCTCTTTTCCCTCGTTGTCTTGTGAAGCCCGTTCCGTCACGTTCAGCATTCCTGGAAGACACGCCAGCTCCGCTTTTTAAGCAGAAAGTGACCACTTTTTTTGTCTGTCATGGAGCACTGGCACCCCATTAAAGGGGACACCCGAAAAAAATGCGTTGCTTTAAAATACTAACTGTATGCTATATTGTTATGAAGACATCTGTAGGCGGGCCCTCCAAGTATTAGTCAGTGCAATCGGAATCCCTGCTTATCAAGCGCTGCCACAACATCGGGGGAAGCCACCTAGAGACTGTCGCATTCAGGCGAAAGGAGCAAACAAAGACTTAAAAAAGAGAAGAGCAGCAAAGTACAGACACTATGGAGATGATTGATAAAGAATGTGCAGGAAGTCCTTCCTGTTGCGAATAGATGCGCACACACAAATGTTCTTTAGCTTCTTCCCGTGCAGGTGTAACTAAATCGGAACATTCTGACTGTAATATCACATTGCGGCCACCAGATGGCGCTAAACGAGCACAAAAATAATAAATGCTTATTTGCTTTGCTCTTTCGGCGCCATCTAGAGGCAACAATGTGATATTACAGTCAGAGCATTCAAAATGAATGAATGTTCGTGTGTGAATATATTCACACAGGATGAACGTTGAGAGATATTCACCAATTCTTTATAAAATCAGACCCCCCTATGCACAACTACCAACCACAGGCAGCAGGCCAATATGTCCGCCCCTCATAGACACTGGCAGGATCGGCGCATCTATTGGTCTAAAATACGAGAAAAAGGAGGTCAAATGATTATTTGGTTGTATTCGGTGAAACTCTTTATTTTGGGAAAACTGTTTTTATGTTTCTTTTTTTAAGTTATAATATTTCCCATCATTTACACCGAGAAACTTCCAGAACTTCCATCTACTTATTGTCAGATAGAAAGGAATCCGCTCGCCTCTGATGAGTAACTCATTAATCGTTCCGCCGGTACAAAATGTCAACGGATAAATAGAGTCACCCGAGGTCATCGTACAACCCGAATCCAGGGAGAGGACAATCCCGCCAGTGTGCGGAGCGGCACAAAACTTCCACCGGGTAAGGGAATAGGGAAATGTCAGTTTAACTGGAATGACA
>NW_017308929.1:7391-8415 GCF_000935625.1 Nanorana parkeri | reverse complement strand
GCAAGGAAAAAGACCCCCCCTCCAAGAAAAAAAATCCCTTCTTCAATGGAAACATTTCCCATCCAAGAAAACACACCCCCTCCTCAAAGGAAACACGGCCACACATCTTTGAACTCATCTTCCTTCACGCCACCCACACAGCCCATGGCGAGACCCCGCAGACGCCCAGGTGACACCGCACGCAGCCCTGGTGAGCAGCACAGAGTATGCAGCTTCATATTATTCTGCATTGCGGTGTAATGTATTGCTGGGATTTGTAGTCCTCTATAGCCGGTGCCATTCTGCATTGCTGTATAATGTATTGCTGGGATTTGTAGTCCATCTAAAGTTTGGAGTCAGTTTCAGAACTACCAGGGTCACAGTTGTGATCGGGCCTTGGTGCTCCACCACTGTCCTAAAATCATGTGTCATTGTTCTAGGACCCCCAAGTGTCAGCGTGTCATTGTTCTGGGACCCCCAAGTGTCAGCGTGTCATTGTTCTGGGACCCCCAAGTGTCAATGTGTCATTGTTCTGGGACCCCCAAGTGTCAGTGTGTCATTGTTTTATGTCCCCAGGGAACACAGGAACCCTCCATCGGCTTTGACTCAGCACACTCTCTTCTGACTCACCGGGCCCCGAGCCAAACACTGACACGCGGACTGTCTTCACATTCTGTCACACAACTATACTATGGATGGACTCTCAGCCTGTCTAGTCCTTCAGGGTTCCTACTGTCACTTCTTAGTCCCGACCCGAATCCAGCTGCCAGGCGGCAACATAATCTTAGAGAAGAACTCTGGATATAATTATTGGGCGGTCAGGAACCGGTCTAGCAGCCAGCCGCCTCCGAGGTTCAGGTGAGCACAACCTAATCCTTGCAATGCGGGGGCGCCTCATATGAATTGTTAATGACAATGTCCGGAGTTCTTCTTTAAAGGGCGTTGCTCCCTCCAGCTGATAAGGGTTTAATATCAAGGTGATGATCCATCTGGTGCCCCGGTATTTTTTAATCCAGCGTCGGTGTGTGTGTGTGTGTGTGGGGGG
>NW_017308929.1:5716-6502 GCF_000935625.1 Nanorana parkeri | reverse complement strand
CACCAAATATTATATGCTTCATTAGCTGAGAGGTAAGAAGTCAAAGCAGTGACTCCGCCTTTTCCAGAGAAGTGACTCCACCTCTTCCCTCCCCTTCCAGAGAAGTGACTCCACCTCTTCCCTCCCCTTCCAGAGAAGTGACTCCACCTCTTCCCTCCCCTTCCAGAGAAGTGACTCCACCTCTTCCCACCCCTTCCCGAGAAGTGACTCCATCTCTTCCCTCCCGTCTAGAGAAGTGACCCCTACTTCTCCCACCTCCAGAGCAGTGACTCCGCCTCTTCCAGAGAAGTGACTCCTCCTCCTCCCACCTCCAGAGCTTTTCTTCCCTCCCCCCCAGAGCAGTGACCCCCTCCTCCCGAGCAGTCACCCTGTCTTTTCCCTCTCTCTCCAGAGCAGTGACTGTTTCCCCATTTCCTTCTGCAGAATAGTGACTCCTCCCACCTCCAAAGCAGTGACTCCGCCTTCTCCCTCTCCCTCAGAGCAGTCACTGTCTCCCATTTCCTTCTGCAGACCAGCGACCTCGCCCACCTCCAAAGCAGCGACTCCGCCTTCTCCGTCCAGAGCAGTGACTTTCCCTCCCATTTCCTTCTGACTCCTCCCCTGCAGAGCCCATTTTCAGTAGCTCAGATGAGGTTGGTGCTGTGATCCCAGGACATGGCCCCCGTGCAGAGCGTCGGTGGGGCAGAGGGTGAAGATCCAGGACGGTCCCAACAAATCCAGGACAGCTGACATTCGTGTAACGTACAGGTGGCCTCTATTACCAATAGGAATGGTCATGACATTGGG
>NW_017308929.1:4339-4733 GCF_000935625.1 Nanorana parkeri | reverse complement strand
CTCCCGAGCAGTCACCCTGTCTTTTCCCTCTCTCTCCAGAGCAGTGACTGTTTCCCCATTTCCTTCTGCAGAATAGTGACTCCTCCCACCTCCAAAGCAGTGACTCCGCCTTCTCCCTCTCCCTCAGAGCAGTCACTGTCTCCCATTTCCTTCTGCAGACCAGCGACCTCGCCCACCTCCAAAGCAGCGACTCCGCCTTCTCCGTCCAGAGCAGTGACTTTCCCTCCCATTTCCTTCTGACTCCTCCCCTGCAGAGCCCATTTTCAGTAGCTCAGATGAGGTTGGTGCTGTGATCCCAGGACATGGCCCCCGTGCAGAGCGTCGGTGGGGCAGAGGGTGAAGATCCAGGACGGTCCCAACAAATCCAGGACAGCTGACATTCGTGTAACGTACA
>NW_017308929.1:0-4305 GCF_000935625.1 Nanorana parkeri | reverse complement strand
TGACTTTCACAGAGAAGGTTGAGATCTGCGTATGACTTCAGCTGCTAATATCTCCGGATATAGTGAAAGGTTTGAGGACGACCTCCGCTTATCTCTTTACTGGATGAAACTGAATGGAATGTTCCGGCAGGTCCTCATGCTGCACAGTGGTTGGCGAGTCAGGGAGATTATACGGAGACTGTGCCATGTAACATGTTGAATTGATGACCCCGGCTGTCGGTGACCCCCTCATGGGTTTGCACCCGGAGCCATACCTCGGGTGGTCACACACACACCACCTTCTCAGGAATGATCTGGATGTTCGGCGGAAGGAGGACAAACAAAGCGGCTGCAATTCACAGCCAGCAAACAATTCCTAAAAGTCGGTTTCATGGACACAGCGAGGAGCCGTCTGTGGCGCGGCCCTTCCACCCGCCTGTGACACCGCGCTGAGGTTTCCACACCTAGTTATCAACGCCGACTCTGCAATGACTGGCATCCCTTCACAGCGGAGGGTCAGTGACTGCCATCAACACAACACGGCCGCGCGACATTCCACCCAGGAGAGGAGAATCTGCCCGCCGACACTCCTGAACCAATATATACCACGTGTCCTGGATTTGCCAGAACAGTCCCACCGCCTGACCCACTGTTCTGCTGATCCTCTGGCCCCACCCCCCAAGCCTGTGATTGGGCAGTAATGGAGCAGCAGCAGGATGAGAAGTCGACCCTCTGCTACCTTTCCTTCCATCCATGATTCACTGCTCCTGGGCCGAGAGAACGATTGTCAAGTCCTCGGAGATTACTCAGAGTCTCCATTCACTTGGATCCTGGAACGCTCGCCTCCCCCGGGACCCAGCACTGTGTCACCTGTGTCTCCTCACCAGCCATGCCAGTACCCCTGTGTGCTCCGTGTCTCCAAGAGTACCCCGTGTCTCCAAGAGTACCCAGTGTCTCCAAGAGTGCCCCGTGTCTCCAAGAGTGCCCCGTGTCTCCAAGAGTGCCCCGTGTCTCCAAGAGTGCCCCGTGTCTCCAAGAGTCCCCCTTGTCTCCAAGAGTGCCCCTTGTCTCCAAGAGTGCCCCGTGTCTCCAAGAGTGCCCCGTGTCTCCAAGAGTGCCCCGTGTCTCCAAGAGTGCCCAGTGTCTCCAAGAGTACCCAGTGTCTCCAAGAGTACCCCGTGTCTCCAATAGTGCCCCGTGTCTCCAAGAGTGCCCCACGTCTCCAATAGTGCCCCGTGTCTCCAAGAGTGACCCGTGTCTCCAATAGTGCCCCACGTCTCCAATAGTGCCCCACGTCTCCAATAGTGCCCCACGTCTCCAATAGTGCCCTAATGTGTCACCTGTGTCTCCTCACCTGCCATGCAAGTACCCCTGTGTGCTCTGTCTCTCCAAGTGCACCTCCTGGGCACCCCACATCTCCAAGAGTGCCCCATGTTTCAAGAGTGCCACTGTGTGCCGCTTGCGTCTCTAAGGGTGCCCCCACGTCTCCTGTGCCATCATTTGGTCTCTGGTGCACCCCCCGGTGGTCTGGTCTGCTGCCTCTCCACACTCACTCCCGCACACATCGGCACCACCCTTCTCTCTGTGGATAAGGGTTCCGAGAGCTCCGGGTTCACCTTCATGTCATTGGTCAGAATTAAGAGATACGAGCCGAGCTTTGCAGGTATGGTATGGGGGCCGGACGCCGGCATGGGGGCAGGACGCCGGTAAGGGGGGGAAGGACGCCGGTACGGGGGGAAGGACGCCGTTATGGGGTCATGTGATTGGTCAGAGTTGGGAGATATTAGCAGAGCTTTGTATGCATGATCTGTGCGCAGGTCCTCCTAACGCACACAACGCTGGATCCTGGTACAACGCCACAGCTGCTGTCAGCAACAAATCTTCACCACGACCTCTCTGCACAGGACCAGCTCCCCGGGCCAGTCATCCTGCGGGTGAAGCCGAATAGGGGAAGTCAGGTGACAGATGACTTACCGACCGCGAGACGTGTTAATCACCGAGCAGACAATCACCCACTTCAACCGCGCCGGGTGCAGCCTGCACGGCAGCCTGTCTGTGATACCCGGAAACACTGCAAACACCCAACAGCCTGAATACCTGACACAGCCAGATTCAGCAGGATTTTCACAGTGCCCTCAGGTTTGGTTGCAGCCAAAAAATAGATGTGAAAATGTGGAAGGGAAATTCCCAGAACCCCAATCCAGGAAAGCTCTACAGATTGTATGAAAGACAAAGGATACGATTGGCTCATAATATTTATAACTAATATCAGAGATCCTGGCGGGATCAACAAGGACAGAAACTGCTACAGAGAGTGTCAAAAGGTTACACTGATAAGGACCGCCCATCCAGTATTATGAGGGGCCCCCACCATCCCTGTGCTGAGTTCCCGGGTCTGTACACCCGCTGTGCCCAGTATGAGGAGCTCCCACCATCCCTGTGCTGAGTTCCCGGGTCTGTACCCCCGCTGTGCCCATTATGAGGGGCCCTGTATGAGATCAGTACTCTGGTATGAGATCAGTACTCTGGTATGAGATCAGTACTCTGGTATGAGATCAGTACTCTGGTATGAGATCAGTACTCTGGTACAGTTCTGGTAGGGGATCAGTACTCCGGTAGGGATTCAGTACTCCGGTAGGGGATCAGTACTCCGGTAGGGGATCAGTACTCCGGTAGGGGATCAGTACTCCGGTAGGGGATCAGTACTCCGGTAGGGGATCAGTACTCCGGTAGGGGATCAGTACTCTGGTAGAGTTCTGGTAGGGCATCAGTACTCTGGTAGGGCATCAGTACTCTGGTAGGGCATTAGTACTCTGGTAGGGCATCAGTACTCGGGTAGGGCATCAGTACTCTGGTAGGGCATCAGTACTCTGGTAGGGCATCAGTACTCTGGTAGGGCATCAGTACTCTGGTAGGGCATCAGTACTCTGGTAGGGCATCAGTACTCTGGTATAGTTCTGGTATGGGATCAGTACTCATGTATGGGATCAGTAATCTGGTATGGGATCAGTACTCTGGTATGGGGTCAGTACTCTGGTATGGGGTCAGTACTCTGGTATGGGGTCAGTACTCTGGTATGGGGTCAGTACTCTGGTATGGGGTCAGTACTCTGGTATAGTTCTGGTATGGGGTCAGTACTCTGGTATAGTTCTGGTATGGGGTCAGTACTCTGGTATGGGGTCAGTACTCTGGTATAGTTCTGGTATGGGGTCAGTACTCTGGTATGGGGTCAGTACTCTGGTATAGTTCTGGTACGGGGTCAGTACTCCGGTATGGGATCAGCAGTGCTAGTACAGGATGGTTCCGGCGGCAGAGAGTACCGGGGTGGGGGAGGAGTACTCACAGGACTGCACGAGCTCCCGGAAAGCATTGTGCTGTTGCCGGTCCCGGTGTCGAAGTTGGCGGATGATATGCCGCTTCCATCGGGTTCCAGAGTCTCCTCCCGGCCGCTGCATCCCTCCGACACACAACACGGGGGAGGAGCCACACGTCACTAGTTTGGCCGGGGATGGAGCGGGGAGGGGCGAAAGAGTTGAGGCGGAGCCTAGCACAAATGGAACTTGGACAGTGACAGGGATGCGCTCCGACCTGCAAACTAGAGAGCGGAGGGGCGTGGTCTGACATGGATACAATGTAACTAGTAACAGAGGAGGGGCGGGGCTGACAGCGATACATTTTAAATAGTTACAGCGGAGGGGGCGGGGTCTGCATTGGTTACAATTGCCGAGGAGAGCGGAGTGGGCGGGTCACTGTCACTAGTTACTGCTGATACATTGTAACTAGTGAGAGCAGGGGGCGGGTCTGAAAGTTATACAATGTGAACCAATCACAGCTCCCTCCCTGGACTCGGCACGCTGACAGCTCCTATTGCAGGGACATTCCGGATTGGAGGCTTCTTCCTCCATGGGCCCTATCCCCCCCCCCATACCTGTCCTTTTCTTCACCTGTGAGGGCCCCTGACCCTTCCTTTAGTGAGGACAGGTGAGTCGGGACAATATGCAGGAAATGCCGTTTTTGATTGGTGTTGCAGCTGCAAGCCCCAGGGTTGTCATTCTCATCCTCCCTGAGTATCTCATCAGCCAGCAGCCCCTTTTTGCCCTATGCATTGTGCCCGGTGAGGCAGGAGACCTGACTTGTCCCTCCCTCTCAGCCTGTGATTGGACAGTGAAAGGAGAAGCAGCAGACTGATGAGCTCATATCTCTGTCACTCTGCTCTCACCTCCTATCAGCATTTGTCTATTTAGAGCACATGAGAACTGGAACGCACCTAATTGGCTCCTTGTGCTGCTTCTCCCAGTCTGAGCTCTGCTGTACAGGGACTAAGTC
>NW_017308928.1:118813-120392 GCF_000935625.1 Nanorana parkeri | reverse complement strand
GTAACCAGATAATCAATGTTATTCACCTCTCAGTGGTCACAGTGTTAGGGGTGATCTGTGTATGTGAGAAAGTCATCATCCCAATGCGATCCCGCTGCTAGAACGAAAGCCTGAAATGGAGATCTCTCTGTAAAGAAACCCGTTTGTACTCCTCCACACGCGAGTGCTAATTGTTTTCTTCTTCAATCGCTTCGAGGAGAAATGATCTCAGTACGAGAGCCGCCGCCGCTGACTTCCATCCGAAATACACATTGCAAGTCTGTGACCCGCTCAGCAGTGAAGGAGGGCGAGTGGCAGCCTAGCACAGGGGTAGTAGGCAACCTCAGCACTCCAACTACAAGTCCCATGAGCCATTGCAAGACCGACGGCCACAGTCATGACTCCCAGACACCTGATGGGATTTGTCGTTTCATCGCAGCTGGAGCGCCAAGGTTGCCGGCCCCGGGCCTAGAACTTCCACCGACAAAAACCGGTTACTAACCTAGAAGCTCCACCTCCCTTTACGGAGAGATTCCCTTTAAAGGAGAACTATGAGGGGGGGTGCTTTTCACTTACCTCATAGTTCTAGCCGACCTGTGACAATGAGACTGTCACAGGTCGGCTCAGTAGATCGGGAGGTGAGCGAACACATACCGGCGTTCGCTCACCTCTCGATCCTGTCACGGGCTCTCTGCCGTGACAGGGGAGGGGCTGGATTCCCCGCTCCGATCCGCCAGCGCTGACTGGCGGAACGGACGGGGGAGGGTACAGCTGGCTCTGCCTCTAGATAGGCAGAGCCAGCTGTCACTCACGCAGCTGGGCGGATCTCAACATCGATGTCGGGATCCGCTCCAGCTGCGGCGTCTCAGTATATAATGAGCTACAGCTCGCTATATACTGAGCTTAGGGTGACGGGAGGACGCTAGTTTGTGTCCTCCCGTAACCCTAAGGAGAACTATGAGGAAAAGCCCTGACCCCATAGTTCTCCTTTAAGGTAAGAACTCCCGTCGCTGAGTATTCAGGTCCATGCAGACCTTGGCGTCCCGCTGCGTCTTTACTACATTAACATGAGTTGCATTAAAAAGAACGGGCTTGGCAATGGACCAAAACATCCCCCAAAAACAAACAAGGGACGCGCACCACTTGTAGTCACCGAGCTCCTGAGAGCGACCCATTCCATGAAGCTCTCTACGCACTGTTGTTGCGCCAATCTGAAGGCCGCATGAAGTTTGGAGGTCTGTAGCTATTGACTCTGCAGACAGTTGGCGCTGTGCGCTTCAGCATGCGCTGACCCCGCTCTGTCATGTGACGTGGCCGACCACTTCCTGGCTGAGTTGCTGTTGTTCCCAGTTGCTTCCACTTTGTTATAATCCCAGTAACAGGTGACCGCGGAATATTTAGCAGCCAGGAAATGTCACGGATGGACTTATTGCACAGGTGACAACCGATCACGGCACCACGCTTGTAGTCACTGAGCTCCTGAGAGCGACCCGTTCTTTCACCAATGTCTGTAGAAGCGTCTGCACGCCGAGGTGCCTCATCCTATACACCGAGGGGACTGGAGGGGACTGGAACACCTGAATCACATGATTTGGTGGGG
>NW_017308928.1:106537-115132 GCF_000935625.1 Nanorana parkeri | reverse complement strand
CCTCCTCTGGGTCAGATAAGGGAAGTGCTGGTTCTGGGGGTAGACATGACATGTAGGGTGGGGGAGGCAGGAATTGGATTTGATCTGTTCAATAAGTGCAAAAAAAACCCCAAAAACCTGCAGATGTGGTTAGAAATTCAGAGCTGCCCCGAGTCCTCTCCACACTTCCTGTGTTATCTCACAGAGCCCCCCCAGTCCTTCCCTCGGACTACAGAATGATCAGCCCTCATGTTGTATCACTCCGAGAGTGGGTAGTTGTTGAGCGCACATCACCGAGGTGGAACATATCGGCCACGCGGGGAGTGCGTTGTTTTCAGTAAGTCAGCTGACCCGCAGAACTAGAGCTGCAGCTAACGATTATTTTCAAAATCGATTAGTTAGCCGATTATTAAGTTCGATTAATCGGATAAAAAATAAAATACATTTTTAAAAATGGCTCCAGTGATGGGACTACTAGTTTGTATTGAGTGTAGTCCATCACAGGAGCGAGCTTGGAGCGGTGGACGTAAAAAAGAAAACAAAAAAGTGTGGTGTACAATATAGTGAAAAGGAAAGTGTAAAGTTATACAGCAATGAATGCAGAATGGCACCGGCTATAGAGGACTACAAATCCCAGCAATACATTATAGAGCGCCATGTGGGGGGAGGGAAGTGCAGGCTTACCTGTCTATCGGCGGCTGTCATCCGCCCACACCTGCTCCTCCTTACTACTTCTCCCCACGTCCCTGTGCCTATCGTGGATGTGGGCGGGCGGTGAATGTGAGGTGGGGAGGAGGTGCGGCGTAAAGAGCGTGGATGCGGGCGGGTCTGGCAGCGGCGAGCGTGAGGTGGGGAGGAGGTGCGGCGCGCAGCGTGTGTGGAGCTGTGAACAGGGCCAACTGATCGGAAGCCGATTAATCGATTATTGAAAAAGTTGACAACTTTTTCAATAATCGATTATAATCGATTATGTCGATTAGTTGTTGCAGCCCTACACAGAACTGCACTGACGGAAGGAGCAGTAAAGCACGACCATTGTGTAGCGCTGCAAAGCAGGAAGTAGAACCTGCATACGTAATACAATGCCCCTCCCCCCACCACATGTACATATAGAATGACAGAAGATACACAGAAACACGGGGAATTAAGTGGTTTTACGTTCAGAGGATTATTCTCTCCTACAAGCATGGAACATGGAAAGGACGAGGAGACGAGACTTTCCCTTTATAGAAGTTCATTTGTTTATAGCATTTCTTGTACATGATCCAGTACTCGCATGTCATGATAACAAAGAGGTCCTGTCATAGAGCAACACAACTACAGGGAGGTGCTTCTGTCCTGGTTCCCTCAAAGACAAGTACAGAGCATCAGGGGATAAGACTGAGGGATGAAGGTGAGGGATGAAGATGAGGATTTTTAGATGAAGCCGAGGAATGAGGGTTAGGGATGAAGCTGAGGAATGAAGCTGAGGGTTGGGGATGAAGCTGAGGAATGAAGGTGAGGGTTAGGGATGAAGCTGAGGAATGAAGATGAGGATTGGGGATGAAGATGAGGAATGAGGGTTAGGGATGAAGCTGAGGAATGAAGCTGAGGGTTGGGGATGAAGCTGAGGAATGAAGATGAGGATTGGGGATGAAGATGAGGAATGAAGATGAGGATTGGGGATGAAGCTGAGGAATGAAGCTGAGGGTTGGGGATGAAGCTGAGGAATGAAGCTGAGGGTTGGGGATGAAGCTGAGGAATGAAGCTGAGGGTTGGGGATGAAGCTGAGGAATGAAGCTGAGGGTTGGGGATGAAGCTGAGGAATGAAGCTGAGGGTTGGGGATGAAGCTGAGGAATGAAGCTGAGGGTTGGGGATGAAGCTGAGGAATGAAGCTGAGGGTTGGGGATGAAGCTGAGGAATGAAGCTGAGGGTTGGGGATGAAGCTGAGGAATGAAGCTGAGGGTTGGGGATGAAGCTGAGGAATGAAGCTGAGGGTTGGGGATGAAGATGAGGAATGAAGCGGAGGATTGGGGATGAAGATGAGGAATGAAGCTGAGGGTTGGGGATGAAGCTGAGGAATGAAGCGGAGGATTGGGGATGAGGGTGTTGGGATTATCTTTCAGGTAATTAGTGTTCCCTATGGAAGGTGATGATCCTCACACATTATGTGTCAGTGAATGGAACACAGACAATGGGCTGTTTATGGCACCTGAAAATGTATGAGCTGGAATATTCTGTGCCAACACTACCGCACCAGAGTCACACCGGCACCAGAGTCACACCGGCACCAGAGTCACACCGGCACCAGAGTCACACCGGCACCAGAGTCACACCGGCACCAGAGTCACTCCCGCACCAGAGTCACACCGGCACCAGAGTCACACCGGCACCAGAGTCACACCGGCACCAGAGTCACACCGGCACCAGAGTCACACCGGCACCAGGGACACTCCCACACCAGAGTCACACCGGCACCAGGGACACTCCCACACCAGAGACGCCCGCACCAGGGACACTTCCACGCCAGAGTCACACCGGCACCAGGGACACTTCCACACCAGAGTCACACCGGCACCAGGGACACTTCCACACCAGAGTCACACCGGCACCAGGGACACTCCCACACCAGAGTCACACCGGCACCAGGGACACTCCCACACCAGAGTCACACCGGCACCAGGGACACTCCCACACCAGAGTCAAACCGGCACCAGGGACACCCCCACACCAGACAACCTAGCCGACCGCACCATAGACACCGGCACCAGAGACCAGGTTTCAGACGCTGCAACACCACATGACAGGCCCGGTGACCAATTCATGGCACACTAGTGACAGGTGAGCTGTGCACGGGCCGCTGCTCTCCCGATTCCCTGTAAAGAACATTGGCCAGCGTGCAGGAAAATCTGCTACAACCAGCGGTCAGCTCCTCCTGCAATCAAACCCGCCGCTGCAACAAATCAAGAGCACCCGTCCGTCTCCTCGGACGCTGCCGCACACAGGTCTGTCCGTCCACAGCCGTCCTTCCTATAGAGACGCTCGCTGTAGTGTAGCACAGAAAAAAGTGAAATGATCGGCATTTTTCGCCTTAACATAAAATCTGCGGCTAAATAAGAGCGCAGCGAGGCGATATCTCAGATAATGTTCCGTAGAGCCGATCGCTTTCCATAGATTGCACAGTCTGTACATTGAGGTAATGGAGCAATAATCGCGGGATGGAGGGAGCGCCCCCTTGTGGACAGGACAAGTCAGTGCAATGAACGCAAATGCATAGATAAGATCCCAGTTCCGGGACCGAGGGCCAGGTGACGTTCCACCGACATGGCGCCCCGATCGCCGGCCCGGCGTGAGACGTGAAGAGCGCTGATTTCTGCGTCATTTACAAGAATTGTAGAACCCATATTGGGGAGTGAATCAGCACTGAGGGAAATTCAGCCAATCAGCCGGCGAATAACTTGTGACATCACGGCGACAGGAAGTGCGCAATGCCACCCCGGCACTGCGATGTCACGGGCTCCTTGTCAACTTGCACCAGAGTCACTCCCGCACCAGAGTCACACCGGCACCAGAGTCACACCGGCACCAGAGTCACACCGGCACCAGAGTCACACCGGCACCAGAGTCACACCGGCACCAGGGACACTCCCACACCAGAGTCACACCGGCACCAGGGACACTCCCACACCAGAGACGCCCGCACCAGGGACACTTCCACACCAGAGTCACACCGGCACCAGGGACACTTCCACACCAGAGTCACACCGGCACCAGGGACACTTCCACACCAGAGTCACACCGGCACCAGGGACACTTCCACACCAGAGTCACACCGGCACCAGGGACACTCCCACACCAGAGTCACACCGGCACCAGGGACACTCCCACACCAGAGTCACACCGGCACCAGGGACACTCCCACACCAGAGTCAAACCGGCACCAGGGACACTCCCACACCAGACAACCTAGCCGACCGCACCATAGACACCGGCACCAGAGACCAGGTTTCAGACGCTGCAACACCACATGACAGGCCCGGTGACCAATTCATGGCACACTAGTGACAGGTGAGCTGTGCACGGGCCGCTGCTCTCCCGATTCCCTGTAAAGAACATTGGCCAGCGTGCAGGAAAATCTGCTACAACCAGCGGTCAGCTCCTCCTGCAATCAAACCCGCCGCTGCAACAAATCAAGAGCACCCGTCCGTCTCCTCGGACGCTGCCGCACACAGGTCTGTCCGTCCACAGCCGTCCTTCCTATAGAGACGCTCGCTGTAGTGTAGCACAGAAAAAAGTGAAATGATCGGCATTTTTCGCCTTAACATAAAATCTGCGGCTAAATAAGAGCGCAGCGAGGCGATATCTCAGATAATGTTCCGTAGAGCCGATCGCTTTCCATAGATTGCACAGTCTGTACATTGAGGTAATGGAGCAATAATCGCGGGATGGAGGGAGCGCCCCCTTGTGGACAGGACAAGTCAGTGCAATGAACGCAAATGCATAGATAAGATCCCAGTTCCGGGACCGAGGGCCAGGTGACGTTCCACCGACATGGCGCCCCGATCGCCGGCCCGGCGTGAGACGTGAAGAGCGCTGATTTCTGCGTCATTTACAAGAATTGTAGAACCCATATTGGGGAGTGAATCAGCACTGAGGGAAATTCAGCCAATCAGCCGGCGAATAACTTGTGACATCACGGCGACAGGAAGTGCGCAATGCCACCCCGGCACTGCGATGTCACGGGCTCCTTGTCAACTGACAGGCTTAAGTGTGTCCCCACCCGCCGGATCTCCTCCGCCTAGACGCGGCGTGACAACCCGAAGCAGGTAAGTGACGGGAGAAGTTGGGGTGTCGCTGAAGACGCCATTTTCAAATACTGGGAGTTCGGGTTTTTTTTCTCTGCTGGCCGTAACAGGTTCTCCTTCCTCAGTGGCAATTCTGACAACGTGGGTCGCATTTTCTTCCGTTCATATTACACTGGCACCCCCCTGAGGTGTCGCCCGGGCCCTGTGCAAACAGAAAATGGGGGTGTTAGTCTACCGATACACATCGTCATTGAAGGAAAATCTGGTGTGACATCATCAAACCCAACACATCACATAGGGGGGCATTTCTCAAAACTGGAGCAGTTGCCCATGGCAACCAATCAGCATCTCTCTTCAGTTTGCTCAGGTAAGATTTGAAAATGAGACAGAGAAGCTGATTGGTTGCCGTGCACAGCTGCTCCAGATTTTGATAAATTCCCTCCTAGAATTGTGTATACAACTTTGGAAATAACCATTTAATAGGTTCATGTCACTCACTTTGTAACGCACACTGCGTCTTTGTAATAAGGAAGCCCAGCTTGGCTTGCATGCTTGCTGGCAGCCTATGTAGAACTGACTCAGCCAGGTGGTCTCTTCTAGCAGGGAGGGAGGGAGGAAGGGACAGAGGGAGGGAGGCAGGGAGGGAGAGAGAGAGGGAGGGAGACAGGGAGGGAGAGCGGGAGAGAGGGAGGGAGGAAGGGACAGAGGGAGGGAGGCAGGGAGGGAGAGAGAGAGGGAGGGAGACAGGGAGGGAGAGCGGGAGAGAGGGAGGGAGGAAGGGACAGAGGGAGGGAGGCAGGGAGGGAGAGAGAGAGGGAGGGAGAGAGGGAGGGAGAGCGGGAGGGAGAGAGGGAGGGAGAGCGGGAGGGAGAGAGGGAGGGAGAGCGGGAGGGAGAGAGGGAGGGAGAGCGGGAGGGAGAGAGGGAGGGAGAGCGGGAGGGAGAGAGGGAGGGAGAGCGGGAGGGAGAGAGGGAGGGAGAGCGGGAGGGAGAGAGGGAGGGAGAGCGGGAGGGAGAGAGGGAGGGAGAGCGGGAGGGAGAGAGGGAGGGAGAGCGGGAGGGAGAGAGGGAGGGAGAGCGGGAGGGAGAGAGGGAGGGAGAGCGGGAGGGAGAGAGGGAGGGAGAGCGGGAGGGAGAGAGGGAGGGAGAGCGGGAGGGAGAGAGGGAGGGAGAGCGGGAGGGAGAGAGGGAGGGAGAGCGGGAGGGAGAGAGGGAGGGAGAGCGGGAGGGAGAGAGGGAGGGAGAGCGGGAGGGAGAGAGGGAGGGAGAGCGGGAGGGAGAGAGGGAGGGAGAGCGGGAGGGAGAGAGGGAGGGAGAGCGGGAGGGAGAGAGGGAGGGAGAGCGGGAGGGAGAGAGGGAGGGAGAGCGGGAGGGAGAGAGGGAGGGAGAGCGGGAGGGAGAGAGGGAGGGAGAGCGGGAGGGAGAGAGGGAGGGAGAGCGGGAGGGAGAGAGGGAGGGAGAGCGGGAGGGAGAGAGGGAGGGAGAGCGGGAGGGAGAGAGGGAGGGAGAGCGGGAGGGAGAGAGGGAGGGAGAGCGGGAGGGAGAGAGGGAGGGAGAGCGGGAGGGAGAGAGGGAGGGAGAGCGGGAGGGAGAGAGGGAGGGAGAGCGGGAGGGAGAGAGGGAGGGAGAGCGGGAGGGAGAGAGGGAGGGAGAGCGGGAGGGAGAGAGGGAGGGAGAGCGGGAGGGAGAGAGGGAGGGAGAGCGGGAGGGAGAGAGGGAGGGAGAGCGGGAGGGAGAGAGGGAGGGAGAGCGGGAGGGAGAGAGGGAGGGAGAGCGGGAGGGAGAGAGGGAGGGAGAGCGGGAGGGAGAGAGGGAGGGAGAGCGGGAGGGAGAGAGGGAGGGAGAGCGGGAGGGAGAGAGGGAGGGAGAGCGGGAGGGAGAGAGGGAGGGAGAGCGGGAGGGAGAGAGGGAGGGAGAGCGGGAGGGAGAGAGGGAGGGAGAGCGGGAGGGAGAGAGGGAGGGAGAGCGGGAGGGAGAGAGGGAGGGAGAGCGGGAGGGAGAGAGGGAGGGAGAGCGGGAGGGAGAGAGGGAGGGAGAGCGGGAGGGAGAGAGGGAGGGAGAGCGGGAGGGAGAGAGGGAGGGAGAGCGGGAGGGAGAGAGGGAGGGAGAGCGGGAGGGAGAGAGGGAGGGAGGCAGGGAGGGAGAGAGAGAGGGAGGGAGAGAGGCAGAGAGGGAGGGAGGGGTGGTGTGTACCTCCTCTGAATATTTCAGGTCTATTTTTAGCACAACAGCTGAAGAAGGAGCCTTCAAAGAGAGCGGAGCTCCCCCTGCTGCCTGCAGATAGTATATATTCTCATGTAATATTAATCTGGAAGGTGGAGAGAATAATGAGAAGCCAACATGACATATTAGAAGGATAAATTGTATCTGTGAAGGCCGTCGCTTACCTCTCCCGATATACTGACCTTCTGCTGAGACTGACAACAGTGCCCTGTGTATGAGGCTTACCCTGCACTCTCGGCAGGTGTTCTGGGGGGATGCCAAGCTCATGGCCAGCTGTGCTTTTTGGGGCCTTGAGATTCAAGATGGGGTGAATGCTCCTTTGGGTTTTGGGACTGTGAACAGTTGGAGTGAAACCCCTAAAACCTCCCTGCAGCAGGGACTAGGGCTGTGGCCCCCTTGGTTTGGAACAGCCTTTCTCAACCAGGGTGCCTCGAAGTTTCCGCACAGCGCCATGCTTATCCATTGTGCAGACTGGCTTTCTAATATGAAGAGGGGACTATGAAGTAAAAGGGGGGCACCTAGTGTCAGAGGGGGACTCCTAGTGTCAGAGGGGGACTCCTAGTGTCAGAGGGGGACTCCTAGTGTCAGAGGGGGACTCCTAGTGTCAGAGGGGGACTCCTAGTGTTAGAGGGGTCTCCTAGTGCCACATTTCTTTGTGTGGGGTCCCTCTTTAAAATCCATACCAGATCACTATCCAGGACAAGGGTCTGGTATGAATTTTGGAGGGGGCCACACATTTCTTTTTACATTTCGGACTGGGGTGCCTCGAGACTTGAGAACCTGGTCTAAAGGTTCGGGGAGAGCCTGGTGAAGATCGACAAGACCCTGAGGGGACACAAGAAGGTCTGATGGAAAATGGGGGCACACCAAGGACGCGGTGATGGTGATTACGGGGGCTTTGGAATGCCTGCGGGTGGAGGTGCTGCCAAGACTGGGGGGCTCTAACAATAACTCTATATCTCACCAGGTACTATGGCCATGAATACAAAACCCCTGCGATGAGATAGACCACTAATTTGGGGGTACAGGCAGTGGCCATGTATGGGGCCCCGGTCCAGAGAAGGTTGCCTTGCTGCGCAGACACTAGTACAGTCAGTCTTAAAGGTTCTGTGCTTGTGGACCGCAGACCAGGGGGGGGAATTGCCCACTTGATGGTCGATGATCCCCAATGGACGTCAACACCCGCACACACAAGCACCCACAGTCACAGGCAGCATGGGAAAGAGGGGGGGGGGCGTATGGGGCCCCATTTTTTTCTAACGGTGACCCTGGAGATAAGAACTAGCTTCAAGCATGGCCACATTATGACAGGTGCTCTTTAACGCACTCTGCACAAGGCTCGCAAGGCGTCTCCCCACCTCTCTCATTACTATGTGCCCACAACACTCCACCCCCGACCCAGCGCCATCTCACCTGTGGCCCCCAGCGAGGGCCCTTGGTCACCCAGCAGATCTCGGTCTGGCACATGGTGCAGCGGATCCAGTCGCAGCCGTCCTTCTTCTGGACGATGATCTGGCAGGCCGGGCAGTACATGGCTTCCCCGGTCTGGACGAGCGTCTGCGGAGAGAGAGGAGGACGGAAGCATCACTACTATCCCTTCCGGCTATTC
>NW_017308928.1:103224-105730 GCF_000935625.1 Nanorana parkeri | reverse complement strand
TCCCCGCCCCCGCCCACCCCCGCAGGTCACATGACCCTCACCTTCAGCATGTCGCTGGTCTGTCTGGCGGCGGTGTCGTTCAGCGCTCGGATGCGCAGGTCGTCCTGGTACTCTTTGCAGTTCATTTCGTTGTGGATGGCCTGCGGGGACGAAGCACCCCCTTAAAGTGACTCTGCTGTGGCCCCAAAACATGTCTATTAAAGCCGCAGCGATGGAGTTCTGCCTGAAAGTCCCTGCGCAGTCCTGACATGGAACCCTGTGCAGCCCCGGGGCCCCGCGTCAGGCTGGACTGTGTCTCCATTTCTCCTTATGTTGAGATTAAACCCCGCCCCCTCTCAGCACTAAGCCCCACCCCTGATTCTCATCTATCAAATGCCAGGACTTCAGTGGGTCTTCTGGCATTTAATAGGTTTGGGGGTGGGGCTTAATGGTGACACCCGGATTGATTTGAACAATTACACAAGTATAAGTAGTCCCCACAAGCTGCAGTACTTCACTATTGTAATTACCGTCCTCTTTACGTACATCATCCCTGTGTAATCAGTGCTGATAGCTCCACCCCTGAGCAATCAGTGGTTATAGTTCCACCCCCGAACAATCTTTTGTGATAACCCAACCCCCCTGATCAGTCAGTGTTGATAGCTCCAAACCTGAGCATTTAGTGATATCTCCAATCTCTGCGCAGTCAGTTGTAATAGCCCCATGCCCTGGGCAGTGAGTGTTAATAGCCCCGCCCCTGAGCAGCCAGTGGTTAAAGTTCCACCCCCCCCTGCACTCTTTGGTGATAACTCAACCCCCCGGTCAGTGGTAATAGCTCCAACCCTGAGCATTTAGTGATATCTCCAACTTCTGAGCAGTCACAGTTGTAATAGCCCCATGCCCAGGGCAATGAGCATTAATAGCCCCACCCCAGAGCAGCCAGTGGTCATAGTTCCACACACAAGTAGTCTTTGGTGATAACTCCCAAAATCAGTTCATGGTGATAAATCCAACCCCCAAGCAGTCAGTTGTAATAGCCCCATGCCCTGGGCAGTGAGTGGTAATAACTCCACCCCGTTAGCAGTCAGTAGCTATAGTGCCACCCCCGAGCAGTCTTTGGAGATATCTCCAACTCCAGGGCAATCAGTGGTGATAGGCCCACCTGCTGAGCAATAAGGGCATATGGCTCCACCCCCGAGCAGTCAGTGGTAGGAGCTCCCCATTCCCACTACAGACAGTTGTAGCAGCTCCACCCCTGAGCAGTCAGTGGTTGTAGCTCCACCCTCCTGTGTAGTCAGTGGTTGTAGCTCCACCCTCCTATCTGTGTAGTCAGTGGTTGTAGCTCCACCCTCCTATCTGTGTAGTCAGTGGTTGTAGCTCCCCCCTTCTATCTGTGTAGTCAGCGGTTGTAGCTCCACCCTCCTATCTGTGTAGTCAGTGGTTGTAGCTCCACCCTTCTATCTGTGTAGTCAGCGGTTGTAGCTCCACCCCCTCTCTGTGTAGTCAGTGGTTGTAGCTCCACCCCCTCGCTGTGTAGTCAGTGGTTGTAGCTCCACCCCCTTGCTGTGTAGTCAGTGGTTGTAGCTCCACCCCCTCGCT
Source organism: Nanorana parkeri (assembly GCF_000935625.1). Lineage (NCBI taxonomy): Eukaryota > Metazoa > Chordata > Amphibia > Anura > Dicroglossidae > Nanorana > Nanorana parkeri. The sequence continues at coordinate 104,152 of NW_017308928.1, read as the reverse complement.
ATGTAGTCAGTGGTTGTAGCTCCACCCCCTCGCTGTGTAGTCAATGGTTGTAGCTCAGCAGGGGCAGGCCCACCTATCATGAAGAGCCGTCGGTGGTGGTAGCCCCGCCTGCCCATGACACTTACCTTGCAGGTCAGGCAATTCTCGGCTCCGCAGATGGGGCAGAAGAACTCATTGACGGAGTCCTCGTAGATGCACCACCCCTTGCAGTCCGCAGTGCGGCAGTGGTAACTGTTCTGGCTCCTGCTCTCCGCCACCACCAGGCCGCGCTCCAGTATGCGGGAATACTCTTCCTGCGACACCAACTGCGGACAAAACAATGCAACACGCAATCATCTGCCTGCCATCCTGACAACCCCCCGCCCCATGCGGTCCTGCACAACCCAGTGGGTGGCCCCTGGGCCACAGAAGTCTGTAGTTTGAGTGGAACCATTGTGGTGTAAAGTGGAAGTAATGGCCATCACCTTTAGCAGTCCCGTGTTACATGTCCCCGGTCTTTCATTGCATCTGTAGCATGGGTTCCTGGAGCATTACATACACTTAATATTATGTGGGCCCCCTTGGTGATGTCAGGGGCCACAGCTGAGACCCCCTATATCTAGTACATTGACCGCCACACTGCTCCCCGTGGATGGCACATGGGTGATAAATCAGGACAATGATCACATTCAGTACCAGCGTCCCCCTGACTATTGTTCCTTCACCTTCCGGCCACCAGGAGGCGCTGTGCAACCACACTGAGGCCTATAGTCCCGACCGGAGAGCTGACACTCTTAATGTGTCCCCCCCCCCACAGTCACATCAGTCTCTGTACAGAGGAGCTTACACTCTAATGTCCCCTCCCCCCATAGTCACATCAGTCTCTGTACAGAGGAGCTTACACTCTAATGTCCCCTCCCCCCACAGTCACATCAATCTCTGTACAGAG
>NW_017308928.1:100782-103195 GCF_000935625.1 Nanorana parkeri | reverse complement strand
TATATATATATAGAAAGGATGCCAGGGGTCAGAGGTCACCTGTCCTGGGGTCAGAGGTCACCTGTCCTGCCAACCGCCTGAGCTCCTAGACCAGGGGAGGGGGAAACTCCGGCCCCGAGACTACAACTCCCATGAGGCATTGCAAGATTCTCGCAGCCACAGGCACGGCTTCCAGAGACAGATGCATGATGGGATCTGAAGTTTCACCCCAGCTGGAGGGCCAGAGTTTGCCTACCCTCGTCTTAGGCTGTCTCCCAGCTCCGGAGTGAGACACCCTCATGGTCCTGTAGTTCAGGAATGTAGCCACCGTCAGGGCTCTGTTATCTCTCTGCCAATCAGCGACCCTCCTGAACAGTCTCCGGAGCTCATTCTCCATTGACCCTCTGCACTGGCACTGGTCATGTGACCAACGCCATGGCACTAGTCATGTGACCATGCTGCAGGAAGAACCAGGAAGCCCTTTTGTAGCCTCTTTTATTAACTTCTAATGTATATATGTACCAGGGACGCACCGATACCGGCATCCTGAGGTACCGTGGGCCCAGGTCATGAGGAAGCCGGGCGGCGGGTCATGATTGCCTGGGAAGCCGGCGCTCTATTGAAACACCGGCTTCGCGCTCCCTCGCGGCAATCAATGATTGGTCAGGAAGCCAGGCTCCCTCGCGGTGTCGCTTAGGCAGCTTCCTAGCCAATCAGGAAGCCGGGAGAAGGGTCATGACATGTCGCCCACCTTCCTCATTGGTCAAGCACCCAAATGCTCCGATACTTACCCCCGATACCAGTACTTCTGGTCAGAGGGAGATCTCCCTCTGACCGGCAGTGCCGAGGGAGCATGGAGCCGGCTTCTTTTCCAATCAGTAAGCGGGAGGTGGGCTATAACCTACCTCCAAGCTTCCTGATTGTCTAGGAAGCCGGCTTCACTTGTTGCTGGGCAGCGTGGCTTCCTGACCAATCAGGGAGGCGGGTCATGACGTACTGCCTGGCTTCCTAGCAACAAGTGAAGCCGGCTTCCTTACCAATCAGGAAGCCAGGCAGTACGTCATGACCCACCTCCCGGCTTCCTGATTGGTGAGGAAGCCAAGTTGCCTAGCCACAAGTGAAGCCGGCTTCCTAGCCAATCAGGTAGCCGGGATGCGGGTCATGACCTACCGCCCGGCATGCTGATTGGTTAGCAAGCCGGCTTCACTTATTGCTGGGCAGCCCGGCTTCCTGACCAATCAGGAAGCTGGACGACACCTCATGACTCGCCACCCGGCTGCCTGATTGGTTCCGGAAGCGACGCTGCCTAGCAACAAGTGAAGCCGGTGTTCTCTCGCAAGAACACCAGCTTTACAGGCAGAAAGGAACCGCCCCGACTTCCTGATAATCGGGGCACAAAGCACCGCTACCCGTCATCGGCGCGTACCGGAAGAAAAAAAATATTGGTACTCGTACTCGATACCGAAAGACCGGCATCTGCGTCTCCCGATCATCAACGGGATTTCCTCCCGAAATGATATTTGTAAGTGCAGTAACATGGCAACAGCTGGTCTGGGCCTTCATTTTATCCTCGGTCATGAAAGGGTTAAATCATCCACCACTCTTGTACCCCTCAGGGATCATCCCCCCCACGGTGGACAGATCTCGGCCCCTGAGGGCCCGCTTCCATCCCCCGCTACGCGCTTCCATCCCCTGCTGGGCGGAGCATGTCGCCTGGAGGGGAAGGCGGGGCCCGGTGACTCACCTGCAGAAGCTGTGCAGACACTCGCGTAGCAGGACTCCGCCCCCCGCGGGCACCTCGGTGTAGCAGATGCGACATTCGATGGCCTCCTGGTTGGGGATGAGGACCTCGTTGTCCAGCTGGAGGAGGTACAGGAAGTTCTGCTGCCGCTCCTCCTCCTGAGCCTGAGAAGAGAACAGAAGAGAGTGAGGACGGACCGAGGGCCGGAGGACGATCGCCGTGGTGGTGGAGGCCGGACTGCGCCGGGACTGATGGAGGTGATGAGACGACACGCCATCAATGTGACTTTTCTTTTGTGTTACAGCCCCGCCCCCCCCCAAAGACAAACCGCAACGGGGGGCCCTGCGACACCGCGACAGAGGGAAGGAAGCCGCGGGGACACTCTGAGACCCCCGATGTCTCCATAAAGAGGACCTGTTATGTGTACTGGCTATCACATAGGGGGCTTGTTATCCACTTATGTGATAGCAATAAAGTTATGTGTAATATAAAAAAAAAAAGAAAAGTTTAACCCCTTGCTGACCGCGGTGTTTAGACCCCCCCTTCCTGTCCCGGCCATGTTTCAGTATTCAGCGCTGCGATACTTTGACTGACGTTTATTCCGTCATGCAACGCAATTAAATGAATGTTATACCATTTTTTGGGGGCACATAGAGCTTTCTTTTGGGGGTATTTAACCCCCCCCCCCCAAAA
>NW_017308928.1:99242-99769 GCF_000935625.1 Nanorana parkeri | reverse complement strand
GGTGCTGGGGTTTAGGGACTTTAAACAAAAATTTTGTGTTATTTTAATTTTTTGTAAACTTTGCCATCTGCTACTGCTATCACACAGGGGGAAAACAAGCCCCCCTATGTGATAGCCAATTTACATGACAGGTCCTCTTTATGGAGACATCAGAGGTCTCCAAGACCCCTAATGTCCCCTGGGGACCCCTAGAGTAGCTGATGAAGCACAGACCTGCTTCATCAGCTTCTCTCCGGCATCTGTAACCGGCGAGTGACACACTGAATGCAGGAAGTGATGTAATACACATCACTTCCTGCATTCGGGGACCGGAGGGAGGTTGTGTACTGATCTCCGGTGACAGTCGCACCGGGCACAGCGGATCTCGGGACCGGCAGCGGTACGGGGGAGGGGGGGCCGCACACCCGCACCTACTACATGCTGCGATCGGGCGACTCTAGAGACACCCAATCGCTTGAATGTAAGCAGCCATCGGTGACTGTATACATGGCTGACAGTTTCCCCCGCTCGTGTGCGCGCTGGGTGCC
>NW_017308928.1:98034-99067 GCF_000935625.1 Nanorana parkeri | reverse complement strand
GGGGGGCGGGGGGGGGGGGGGGGGGGGGGCAGGACGTCTGAAGACTGCCGTCCGACCGTTCAGGAACGCCCATGGACGGGAGGAGGTCGATGAGATCCAGAGACGGGATGCAGGAAGACAACAACTTGATAACCTCCTATATCCCGCTTCCAGCGGTCTGTGATCTGTTCCCCCCAGTGATTACATGAGTGCAGCGCTGAACCTCTACTTCAGGTGTGCGGAGCAGGTTTGCGCTCAGTCCTCGTCTGCGGTTACAGTGCAGGCTGGGTGAATGTAAACAAGGCCACGTTCATTGTTGTAGCGGCTCCTCTCCTGGACTGAACCGGCTTCCTCTGGTTTCACAATGTGCATTAGAAGCTGCAGCAAGTCAGATAGAGCTCCGCCTCATTTCCTGGCGTCATCTAGAACTTTCCTCCCCGGCCCCCGATCATTCATTGGATTTCGGTCATGGAGGCTTGGCATCTCGCGTGGGCGTTACCTATGCAAATACCGCCCCTGCTTAGGAACACCCTCTCCCGTTAAAGCATTTTCCTATTTGCATAACTCCTCCCACTGCTTGCATCAGGGCTGAGGGCTCTTGAGAGAAGTACTGAGGCAGGGTGCTGTGTTGTGGTCAGGAAGCCGTGTACAGCACCCACCTGTCGCGATCTGCCGGCATTGCATAGAGAAGCACAGAGACCCGGTGATGACGTCACAAAATAAGTTACATAATGAAGACTGAGTTTGTATTAGGCTGTTGATGGGGGAGGTGGGGGGGGCGGGGTTAAAGCTGCTGACATTTGCATATATGGGTTTTCTATAAACCAATCGTCTCTCTGTGATTGATCAGTGTGGAATCGGCGCGGTGATAGGGCAGACGGATGTTTGGCCGACGCGTCTGATTTGATTTGCAGCCTGCAGAGCGCGGCGTGTGTCACGTTCCCAGGAAGACCACACGTGACATGTGACACGTGACCAGGCCGAGGAGACTTCTCAGAAATCTCGGCCTGCGGCTTCCCCTGCAGATCAGAGACCACATCACCCATCACCCCCC
>NW_017308928.1:96469-98002 GCF_000935625.1 Nanorana parkeri | reverse complement strand
CATAGAAAAGTTAAAAAAAAAAATTCTACAAAATGTTCTCCAATTTTAACAAATTTTGGGTGTTTTCTACACGAAACATTTGCCGCTCTCTGCCCGTAATTACCGGGAGAAAAGCCGGGCGAGGAATCTTCTGACAACAACAATGGAACAACAAGTGTGGGACAGTCGCAGTCTCCACCAGGGGCACAATAAGGAAACAGGGATAGAGTGTTGTCAGACAGGAAGTGCCTGAACAAGGACAGAGAGTTGTCACACTATAACAGGAAGTGCATGAACAAGGACAGAGAATTGTCACCCTATAACAGGAAGTGCCTGAACAAGGACAGAGAATTGTCACCCTATAACAGGAAGTGCCTGAACAAGGACAGAGAATTGTCACCCTATAACAGGAAGTGCCTGAACAAGGACAGAGAATTGTCACCCTATAACAGGAAGTGCCTGAACAAGGACAGAGAATTGTCACCCTATAACAGGAAGTGCCTGAACAAGGACAGAGAATTGTCACCCTATAACAGGAAGTGCCTGAACAAGGACAGAGAATTGTCACCCTATAACAGGAAGTGCCTGAACAAGGACAGAGAATTGTCACCCTATAACAGGAAGTGCCTGAACAAGGACAGAGAATTGTCACCCTATAACAGGAAGTGCCTGAACAAGGACAGAGAATTGTCACCCTATAACAGGAAGTGCCTGAACAAGGACAGAGAATTGTCACCCTATAACAGGAAGTGCCTGAACAAGGACAGAGAATTGTCACCCTATAACAGGAAGTGCCTGAACAAGGACAGAGAATTGTCACCCTATAACAGGAAGTGCCTGAACAAGGACAGAGAATTGTCACCCTATAACAGGAAGTGCCTGAACAAGGACAGAGAATTGTCACCCTATAACAGGAAGTGCCTGAACAAGGACAGAGAATTGTCACCCTATAACAGGAAGTGCCTGAACAAGGACAGAGAATTGTCACCCTATAACAGGAAGTGCCTGAACAAGGACAGAGAATTGTCACCCTATAACAGGAAGTGCCTGAACAAGGACAGAGAATTGTCACCCTATAACAGGAAGTGCATGAACAAGGACAGAGAATTGTCACCCTATAACACGAAGTGCATGGAACAAGGACAGAGAGTTGCCACCCTATAACAGGAAGTGCCGCACATGTTACATATCGTCGCAGTGGGAGCAATATGTTTGGTGTCTATTTACCCGACGTGACCCCGACTTTTATATTTTACCACAAAATGGGTTGCTGATAAATGTTTTACAACATTATGTAGGGAAAAGTTTTTTTTTTTGGGTACTTTCGTCCTTATATAGTAAACCCCCCCCTCCCCCGTGCTGATTAAATACCGCCAAAAGAAACCTCGCTGAAGGGAATTTAACAAAACTGGAGCAATTGCTCCTGGCAACCAATCAGCTTCTCTCTTTCATATTTAAATCTGAACTGAGCAAACTGAAGAGGGAAGCTGATTGGTCGCCGTGCGCAGCTGCTCCAGTTTTCATAAATTCCCACCAATGTGTCACCAAAAAATG
>NW_017308928.1:88613-96458 GCF_000935625.1 Nanorana parkeri | reverse complement strand
GTATACCTAAAAATAATACTTCACCCTGTTCCTCTCCTCGGTCTGCACACAGCGCGGGTCCTCTTTCGGCAGATTTGGGGGAAACGTGTGAACATTCGACGTGTCTGACGGTTCCGTCCTATCAGTGAAATCTCAGATATCAGAGCGCCTTGTGATGAGCCGCAGACGACGGCTGAGACACAGCTGCTGCAGGATTGCCGGGGGGCTGCGTCTGTGTGCAGGGTCAGCATGGGGGGGGGGCTGAGCGCCTTAGTATTTTTCCACTGCAGCAACGGAGTCCTGGGCTCCATTCCGCTTTATGCTTTCAGACTGGACTATATGCGGGCACCTGTAGCCTGTGAGCACCAGTATAGACCCCAACCACAACTAGGTCACCTTTCACCGTGTCTGCCTGTAGATCAGGGGTGGGCAACCTCGGCACTCCGGCTCTGCACAGAGATCTGAAGACACAATATGGCCGAACGTAGAGAATTCCAGCCTTGCGGTGACCAGTTTGGTGAAGACCCTTTCCTGTTCCACCATGACTGTCCCCCGTGTACAAAGCCAGTTCCATACAGACACGGTGTGACCAGTTTGGACTGTGACCTGCACAAAGCTCTGACCTCAACCCTCCTGAACACCTCTGAGATGAACTGGAACCCAGATGGGGAGCCAGATCTTCTCATCCAACATCAGTACCTGACCTCACAAATGGGCACAAATTCTCACAGACACTCCAAAATCTTGTGGAAAAAGAGTGGAGGATGTTATGGCCTCAAAAGGTGGACAACTCAATTATATTGGCCACTGGAGACCAACTATGTGCTAATGACCATCAGAGGAACAACTACGTGCTTATGACCATCGGGGAACAACTTCATATTATTGGCCATCGGGGAACAACTCCCTATTAATGGCCATCGGGGAACAACTCCCTATTAATGGCCATCGGGGAACAACTCCCTATTAATGGCCATCGGGGAACAACTTCATATTATTGGCCATCGGGGAACAACTTCATATTATTGGCCATCGGGGAACAACTTCATATTATTGGCCTTTGGGGAACAACTTCATATTATTGGCCATCGGGGCACAACTTCACATTATTGGCCATCGGTTGGTCATCGGCGAACAGCTTCATATTATTGGCCATCGGGGAAAAACTCCATATCATTGGCCATCGGGGAACAACTTCATATTATTGGCCATCGGGGAACAACTTCATATTATTGGCCATCGGGGAACAACTTCCTATTATTGGCCATCGGGGAACAACTTCATATTATTGGCCATCGGTGGAACAACTTCATATTATTGGCCATCGGGGAACAACTTCATATTATTGGCCTTTGGGGAACAACTTCATATTATTGGCCATCGGGGAACAACTTCACATTATTGGCCATCGGGTAACAACTTCATATTATTGGCCATCGGGGAACAACTCCCTATTAATGGCCATCGGCGAACAACTTCATATTATTGGCCATCGGGGAACAACTCCATATTAATGGCCTTTGGGGAACAACTCCCTATTATTGGCCATCGTGGAACAACTCCATATTATTGGCCATCGGGGAACAACTCCATATTATTGGCCATCGGGGAACAACTTCATATTATTGGCCATCGGTGGAACAACTTCATATTATTGGCCATCGGGGAACAACTTCATATTATTGGCCATCGGGGAACAACTTCATATTATTGGCCATCGGGGAACAACTTCATATTATTGGCCATCGGGGAACAACTTCATATTATTGGCCATCGGGGAACAACTTCATATTATTGGCCATCGGGGAACAACTTCATAATAATGTTTTGTGGAATAGGATGTCCAAGGTCATCTGGGTGTGATGGTCAGATGTCCAGACCTTTTCCCATACAGTATAAAGCCTGTGCATTATGATGATTAGATGGGCGGGCATTCAAGAGATAATAGGAAATGGTATATGAAGGATACGTAGCAGGGGGCACGTTATTGATCTGGGTGGGATTTGGGGGACTGCCTCCCCATGACACTCCATTTTCATATAGACAGTGCCGCATTTCTATGAAAAAGCTAAAACACAGCAGCGTGAATGGGCCCTTATGTAGGATGGCAGGATTCCTTCTATTTCCTGTTCCCTGACCCCAGCACTCTGTGCATGCCCCTCCTCCCACCCCCACCCAAACTCAGGGCTGTATATCTAGAGCCAAATCTTTTTCTGGACATAATGAGGAAGGGTTAGAACCCTTGTCAGGTATTTATTGCTGAGGAGCGCCTATATGAGGTCCTATATTAGAGACAGGCAACCTCGGCACTCCAGCTGTGCTGAAACTATCACAACCATCATGCCTCTGCCTCATGCCAGTGGCAGTCAGAGTCTTGCAATGCCCCATGGGACGTGTAGTCCTGCAACAGCTGCAATGCCAACCCCTGTCCCATATAGTCATGGCTTTTCCATGGACAGCTCTATTTTTCTAGGCCTCTTGTAGACAGGGCAGGAAGCTGAAGCGCCATTCTGCTTATAAAATCCAGAAAAGGAATTATTCCCATCATTGAATCCAACACGTTTGGGGGGGTGGGGGTTGGAAAGATCCCCCTTCTTCAGGACTATGAACATACAAAACGACAGAGACTGAGCCGTCTCCGGGTGGATTTATCCCGGTGACCACATAAGACAGGTCATGGTTGTCACTGGAACAGGAAGTGAGGAGAAATCTTCCCGTCCGAGAGGGAATTTCTCCTCAATTTGGGGGGAGATTTCCTTCTACTTCCTGTTGCGTCTCTTAGACAGGAAGAGAAAAGGGGAAAAAACCCGATGAGTTTATAAACATTTCCTTCATTTTGGTTATACATCTAGATACATTATACATAAACCTGTATGCACCGGGCTACTTACATAGATAATAGGGATGCACAGATACCGGTATCGGTGTAGACACCGAGTATTTGGGCGAGTACTCGCCCCAAACGCTCCGATACCTCTCCCAATACCGGAACTTTGGTCAGAGGAAGATTTTTTCCAGTGCCGTAGGGGAACATGGAGCCGGCGTGCCGGGCAATCAGGAATCGGGGCGGCGAGTAATGACCCGCCTCCCAGCTTCCTGATTGGCTGGGAAGCCAGTCTCCCGGTCAATCAACATCGAGCCGGCCAAACAACATGGATCCGGCTTCTTGGGCAAATCAGGAAGCCGGGCGGCAGGTAATGACACGCCACCCGGCTTACTGATTGCTCAGGAAGCCGGATCCAGTACCGGGAGATAAACATCGGTACTCGTACTCAATACGGAAAACCGGTATCGGTGCATCCCTAATAGATGACGTGCAATAATAAAAGGACTCCACCGCTGTCCGTGTTCTTGGAGAAGTAACTACTCGTGTTTATTAGAATATGTACAAATATGAAATCCATTACTGGAAAATTCTAAAAGGAGCCAAAAATAACCGACTGTTAACCCCAAACGATGAATTCGTTCACTGGCCTCTTCCACCACTGGGGGCACAGAGGCGGCAGGTTACACCAATGGCCTCCCCCCACCACTGGGGGCACAGAGGGTGCAGGAGGGTGCAGGTTACACCACTGGCCTCCCCCCACCACTGGGGACACAGAGGGTGCAGGTTACACCACTGGCCTCCCCAAGAAGAGAATACTGGAGCAGCAACAAAAAGATCCAACCGTGAACGTCACCCAACAACCGAACACATGGATGGGAGCCAAGAAGGACCAAATCTGATAAACCCCCCAATGCTGAGAATATGGGGAGCCCCACGAATAGTGCCCAGGACCCGTCCCACGTGCTTTATGATCACTGGGCATGGAGAAGATGTTCCTCCATTAGTCACCATGTCACCTACATGCCAATAATACCACTACCAATGGGGTACTGGGTTCCAGGTTACCTTACACATGGAGTTTGTATGCACCCCCCCATGGCTGTGTGTGTTTTAGTGGGGGGACATTAGAGTGTAAGCTCCTCTGTACAGAGACTGATGTGACTGGCTCAGTGTCCTCTGTACAGCGCTGTGGAATATGTGAGAGCTATATACATGTATAATAACAGTGTGTGACTGTAGGGGGGAGGGGGATTAGAGTGTAAGCTCCTCTGTACAGAGACTGATGTGACTGGCTCAGTGTCCTCTGTACAGCGCTGTGGAATATGTGAGAGCTATATACATGTATAATAACAGTGTGTGACTGTAGGGGGGAGGGGGATTAGAGTGTAAGCTCCTCTGTACAGAGACTGATGTGACTGGCTCAGTGTCCTCTGTACAGCGCTGTGGAATATGTGAGAGCTATATACATGTATAATAACAGTGTGTGACTGTAGGGGGGAGGGGGATTAGAGTGTAAGCTCCCCTGGAGCAGAAACTGATCAGAATGGATTATTATTCTTTAGGTCAATGCAGAAAATGGTGACTGGGGGGCACTGGAAGGGTAAAAGGGGCATTTGCACCCATTATCTGAGCCGATTGGTTCGCTGGTAGAGGAAATCAGTGATCTGGTTGTCCAGATTCGCTCTCCCCTAATAATGTCTATGTACCAGTGTGTAGCAGGCCGTGTCGGCCATATTGTGGACTATTCTGCGTCTCGTAAGGCGAAAGATTTCATGTAGCCGAGACCTAGAAGAGGACCCGAGTTCAGATCTGTAAGACGGCGTAACATGGAGGGGACCCGATAATATTATCCAACACAAACAAATAGAAGGCACGGCTTTTAAAAACGGAGGAACGGTTTTTGGGACTTTATTTACAAACTTTACATTCTGTGCCCGCAGTAGGGGAAGGGGGTGGGAGGCAGCAGTGCAAGCTGCGCCCCCCAGTGGTGGAAGAGGAGGGGGAGGCCAGTGGTGTAACCTGCACCCTCTGTGGTGGAAGAGGTGGGGGAGGCCAGTGGTGTAACCTGCACCCTCTGTTCCCCAGTATCGGGAAGAGGTGGGTGGGAAGGGTTGGGGGGAAAGGCATTGGTACAACCTGCACCCTCCTAGTGGAAGAAGAGATGGGTAAGGCAGGGATACAGACTCTACCTTCTGTTCCCCCAATGGAGAAGGGGGAGGAGGCAGCAGTACAAATTCTACCCTGTAAACCCCGGTGGGGGTGCAGAGGGCCTGGAGCCGATGGAACTTCAGGATGGGGCATGGAGGATTTCCGACATGAAGATAAAGGGGTGGTTGACGTCTCCCCTCAGCTGTATTCGCGCTGTGACTGGAGAAGATTCTATCCTCGCTGTGACTGGAGGAGAAGATTCTATCCTCGCTGTGATTGGAGGAGAAGATTCTATCCTCGCTGTGACTGGAGGAGAAGATTCTATCCTCGCTGTGACTGGAGGAGAAGATTCTATCCTCGCTGTGATTGGAGGAGAAGATTCTATCCTCGCTGTGACTGGAGGAGAAGATTCTATCCTCGCTGTGACTGGAGGAGAAGATTCTATCCTCGCTGTGACTGGAGGAGAAGATTCTATCCTCGCTGTGACTGGAGGAGAAGATTCTATCCTCGCTGTGACTGCTGGAGAAGATTCTATCCTCGCTGTGACTGGAGGAGAAGATTCTATCCTCGCTGTGACTGGAGGAGAAGATTCTATCCTCGCTGTGACTGGAGGAGAAGATTCTATCCTCGCTGTGACTGGAGGAGAAGATTCTATCCTCGCTGTGACTGGAGGAGAAGATTCTATCCTCGCTGTGACTGGAGGAGAAGATTCTATCCTCGCTGTGACTGGAGGAGAAGATTCTATCCTCGCTGTGACTGGAGGAGAAGATTCTATCCTCGCTGTGACTGGAGGAGAAGATTCTATCCTCGCTGTGACTGGAGGAGAAGATTCTATCCTCGCTGTGACTGGAGGAGAAGATTCTATCCTCGCTGTGACTGGAGGAGAAGATTCTATTCTGGATGTGATTGGAGGAGAAGATTCTATTCTGGCTGTGATTGGAGAAGATTCTATTCAGGCTGTGATTGGAGGAGAAGATTCTATCCTCGCTGTGACTGGAGGAGAAGATTCTATCCTCGCTGTGACTGGAGGAGAAGATTCTATCCTCGCTGTGACTGGAGGAGAAGATTCTATCCTCGCTGTGACTGGAGGAGAAGATTCTATCCTCGCTGTGACTGGAGGAGAAGATTCTATCCTCGCTGTGACTGGAGGAGAAGATTCTATCCTCGCTGTGACTGGAGGAGAAGATTCTATCCTCGCTGTGACTGGAGGAGAAGATTCTATCCTCGCTGTGACTGGAGGAGAAGATTCTATCCTCGCTGTGACTGGAGGAGAAGATTCTATCCTCGCTGTGACTGGAGGAGAAGATTCTATCCTCGCTGTGACTGGAGGAGAAGATTCTATCCTCGCTGTGACTGGAGGAGAAGATTCTATCCTCGCTGTGACTGGAGGAGAAGATTCTATCCTCGCTGTGACTGGAGGAGAAGATTCTATCCTCGCTGTGACTGGAGGAGAAGATTCTATCCTCGCTGTGACTGGAGGAGAAGATTCTATCCTCGCTGTGACTGGAGGAGAAGATTCTATCCTCGCTGTGACTGGAGGAGAAGATTCTATCCTCGCTGTGACTGGAGGAGAAGATTCTATCCTCGCTGTGACTGGAGGAGAAGATTCTATCCTCGCTGTGACTGGAGGAGAAGATTCTATCCTCGCTGTGACTGGAGGAGAAGATTCTATCCTCGCTGTGACTGGAGGAGAAGATTCTATCCTCGCTGTGACTGGAGGAGAAGATTCTATCCTCGCTGTGACTGGAGGAGAAGATTCTATCCTCGCTGTGACTGGAGGAGAAGATTCTATCCTCGCTGTGACTGGAGGAGAAGATTCTATCCTCGCTGTGACTGGAGGAGAAGATTCTATCCTCGCTGTGACTGGAGGAGAAGATTCTATCCTCGCTGTGACTGGAGGAGAAGATTCTATCCTCGCTGTGACTGGAGGAGAAGATTCTATCCTCGCTGTGACTGGAGGAGAAGATTCTATCCTCGCTGTGACTGGAGGAGAAGATTCTATCCTCGCTGTGACTGGAGGAGAAGATTCTATCCTCGCTGTGACTGGAGGAGAAGATTCTATCCTCGCTGTGACTGGAGGAGAAGATTCTATCCTCGCTGTGACTGGAGGAGAAGATTCTATCCTCGCTGTGACTGGAGGAGAAGATTCTATCCTCGCTGTGACTGGAGGAGAAGATTCTATCCTCGCTGTGACTGGAGGAGAAGATTCTATCCTCGCTGTGACTGGAGGAGAAGATTCTATCCTCGCTGTGACTGGAGGAGAAGATTCTATCCTCGCTGTGACTGGAGGAGAAGATTCTATCCTCGCTGTGACTGGAGGAGAAGATTCTATCCTCGCTGTGACTGGAGGAGAAGATTCTATCCTCGCTGTGACTGGAGGAGAAGATTCTATTCTCGCTGTGACTGGAGGAGAAGATTCTATCCTCGTTGTGATTGGAGGAGGAGAAGATTCTATTCTGGCTGTGATTGGAGGAGAAGATTCTATTCTGGCTGTGATTGGAGGAGAAGATTCTATCCTCGTTGTGATTGGAGGAGAAGATTCTATTCTCTATATGTGGAGACACGTGTGAAACAGTTAGGGCCTAGATAGACATTTCCTTTGTGGGCGGGCAGTTTGGCAGCCCATGAATTTAGATGAGCTGCCAGTGCACCACGATGCAGGTTTTAAAGGGACCGGCAGCACTGGTTTTTGAAAGCGATGCACCACAACGCAAAGAGGGTTCACATTTATGCGCATGTGTGGTGTGGTGCACTAAGTGTGCTGGGCTGCCATATAAATTGAACGGCCCCCGAAACGCATTGCAGTCAATTTTTGGAGTTACCGGATTGCAACAGCATTAGGGACAAACTGTGTACAGGATAGAAGGGTAAGTTCAGCTCGGCTCCTTGGG
>NW_017308928.1:87733-88378 GCF_000935625.1 Nanorana parkeri | reverse complement strand
GGGGTTCACATCATTGGCTGCTGCTCTACAGATGCAACGAGACAATGAACGATCCGTGGGAATGGAGATGACGGGATTCCGGGGCTGTGTCTGGGGTCTTCCCTTCCCACTGATATTTACCAGGAGATTTACCAAGATTGTTGTTCTTTATTGTGGGGGAGTCGGCAACGTAAAGATGGACCCCATTATAGGACCCCCAACTCCAGCCCTCCCAAACTGAAACTTTAGTAAGCAGCACCACAGAGAACTGTCCTGTTTGATTGATGCACGGTCAATCTGCAATACCCGTTTTCACCAGCAGATGGCTACGGCATCGATAACTAAAATCAAATGAAGGTCTTCTTCCTCACAACACACGAATCCCGTGTAAAAGGAAAGCAGCTGGAAGCTTTGGTTCTGCTCCGGAAGACCATGACGAGGTTCTTATTTTTCAGCGGACGGGCCAGAGCCGCTATCACGCGGGAAGAAGGCGCCCTTCGAATCTCGCTCGGCCTCGGGAAAAAACGCCGGCTACGTGGATACGATTTCGAAATCGTCACTTAGAGATCTCTGTATCTTGAGCTGGGGCGAGGGCTTGTCTTCTCTTCTTCCTTTTTCCTGGAAGATTCAAAACACAAAAAAGAAAGAAGAGAAGAACTTGGGTCA
>NW_017308928.1:86934-87265 GCF_000935625.1 Nanorana parkeri | reverse complement strand
CTTCCTAAAACAAGAAGAATTCTCTCAGCAACGAGGGGAAAAAATATATACAAAGAGGGAAAAAAGTATCCCAAAAGGGGAAGACTGAAGAAGGGTTTCAGCATGTTTAGCCCATCAGTAGTGCGGCGAGTACATGACCATCCAATAACGGATCTTTCCTGACAAACAATAACCCCCCAAAATAGTAGAAAAAACTTAAAAAGAACTGAAATCCAATGAGTGAAAAGCCGCTACAACTGTGCAAGACCGAAGGGAAGGCCTCGGTCCAGCTTTACTGTCCACTTTGCATGCCCTTATTACAGAAGCCGTGTGTCCAATAGAAGATGTTTTC
>NW_017308928.1:86549-86856 GCF_000935625.1 Nanorana parkeri | reverse complement strand
AAAAAAAAAAAAAAAAAATGAGGCATGCTGGGTAGAGGAAGGGTTATACAGGGGCTGGCTTACAACGTCTCTGCTTGCCAGTGTCCCAACCTCCTGTAGGTGGCGGTATAACTTGACTACTGTTGCTGAATTACGGTGTCCCTCAGTAGGTGATGGAGAAATGATGTAGGCGACGGGGACACCAATGACAAAACCCGGACACAGGCTCTAACCTTTCCACACCCTGATTTGGCAGGAGTTGGGCTTTAGAGCGGACATTTATTCTGCTTACATTTGCTTTCCCTGGTCCTCCCCCCCCCCCCCCCAG
>NW_017308928.1:83560-86400 GCF_000935625.1 Nanorana parkeri | reverse complement strand
CCCCCCCCCCCCCCCCCCAGACCACCATAGGTAACACCCACATCCAATGAGTGGAAAGGCCGGGCCGGGGGCAGTCAGACTGGAGTGGAAATGAGGCGGAGCTCTATCTGACTTGCTGCAGCTTCAGATGCACATTGTGAGAAGCTTCCAGTGTGCAGTGACATCAGAGGAAGAGGAGCCGGTACAACTGTGCAAGACTGAAGGGGGAGGACGGAGGTCAGACAGAAGACTGAAGGGAAGGACGGAGGTCAGATAGAAGACTGAAGGGAAGGACGGAGGTCAGATAGAAGACTGAAGGGAAGGACGGAGGTCAGATAGAAGACTGAAGGGAAGGACGGAGGTCAGATAGAAGACTGAAGGGAAGGACGGAGGTCAGATAGAAGACTGAAGGGAAGGACGGAGGTCAGATAGAAGACTGAAGGGAAGGACGGAGGTCAGATAGAAGACTGAAGGGAAGGACGGAGGTCAGATAGAAGACTGAAGGGAAGGACGGAGGTCAGATAGAAGACTGAAGGGAAGGACGGAGGTCAGATAGAAGACTGAAGGGAAGGACGGAGGTCAGATAGAAGACTGAAGGGAAGGACGGAGGTCAGATAGAAGACTGAAGGGAAGGACGGAGGTCAGATAGAAGACTGAAGGGAAGGACGGAGGTCAGATAGAAGACTGAAGGGAAGGACGGAGGTCAGATAGAAGACTGAAGGGAAGGACGGAGGTCAGATAGAAGACTGAAGGGAAGGACGGAGGTCAGGCAGAAGACTGAAGGGGAAGGACGGAGGTCAGACAGAAGACTGAAGGGGATCTGGAGTTGATGTTTAACAGCACGGAGAATCTTCTGGTCGGATGAAAGTTCCCTTTTATACAGTTATTAATTCCTGTAGCAGTGTGGAAACTTTTATACATCCCGGTGTCACTCTTTTCCATGACGTAACCTGTGTGCCATCTGCGCCGTCCCTTTAAGCGTGTACACGATGGCGCTTGGCTGTGCACCTGGGGATGACATCACGGCGAAGCCAGACGCCCAGCAGACAACAGGGAAACCAGATCCAGTCGAGCAGCATTTCTGTGCGAGCTTATTAATTAGAGACGTCATTCCTCCCAGAGGAGAGATCGGGAGCCGCGGGAACCCGAGCCGAGAAGGTGGACGCGGCGTAATTCCTGCGCCGCGCATTCCTCTGCAGATTACAGGTACAGGTAATCTGTACAGGAGGCCAGGTACAAGTGCAGAGGAACATTATATTATTACGCGGCTTAAGAACTAAATAGATCCTTTCAGAATTCCTCCGGTTATAATGACCTCCAATTCATGTGGGAGGGAGAGAATAAAGAGCATTTCAGGGGTAAAAGTTTGACGTTTAAAAGGCGAATTGCTCGGCCCCGGTATAGAGCCGCGCGCGGCCCCGAGGATTGTGGGAAAAGATGTCTGAAGGATAATCATGTGACTTCAATACACCAGGGATCTCATGTTCACATGTACAGGGAAGGGGCACAGTGTCATGGCTGTCCCCCCCTCCCCGCCCCGCTCTGATCTGAAGGGGTCCCTATATTGGGGACTTATAATGGTTCTGTACAATTGTACACGGACGCCGCTGCTAATCTGCAGAGGAAAGTGTGGTGCAGGAATTATGCCGCGTCCACCTTCTTGGCATGCACAGTTACTCAGTTTCCCGGGACATCACCCGGCACATGGACTGTACATGCACAGTAACTCAATAGAGGGTGACCCTGCGTTCCCGGGACATCACCCGGCACATGGACTGTACATGCACAGTAACTCAATAGAGGGTGACCCTGCGTTCCCGGGACATCACCCGGCACATGGACTGTACATGCACAGTAACTCAATAGAGGGTGACCCTGCGTTCCCGGGACATCACCCGGCACATGGACTGTACATGCACAGTAACTCAATGGAGGGTGACCCTGCGTTCCCGGGACATCACCCGGCACATGGACTGTACATGCACAGTAACTCAATGGAGGGTGACCCTGCGTTCCCGGGACATCACCCGGCACATGGACTGTACATGCACAGTAACTCAATGGAGGGTGACCCTGCGTTCCCGGGACATCACCCGGCACATGGACTGTACATGCACAGTAACTCAATGGAGGGTGATAGGACGGAGGTCAGATAGAAGACTGAAGGGAAGGACGGAGGTCAGATAGAAGACTGAAGGGAAGGACGGAGGTCAGATAGAAGACTGAAGGGAAGGCCGGAGGTCAGCTTTAATGTCCACTTTGCATGCCCTTATTCCAGAAGCCGTGTCCCCAGTATACGATGGAGCACAGGGTCCCTACCTTCTTGTACTGCTGCAGCCCATCGTTCTCCTGCTGCATCCTCCGTCTCTCCGACTCCTCCGGTTTGTACCAATCAGGAACCACGTAGTCCGTTGGGCGGTCAGAACAGCAAATCTCACAGCCCGGGCGCGTAGGTACGTTGAAGAAAGTGCAGGCGGGACATGACCAGCCGACCTGGACAAAGGAATGAACGGGTCAGCATGTGAACCAAAATCATCTCTACAAACCATCCGAACCCCAAGAACAAAAAGGAGGAGGAGAGCAGACGACAGGGAGGAGTTTCCTGTGAGCTGGTCACCTTCTTATTGTTTCTGTGAAAAGGTGACCAAGCCCTTTAATTTCCTGGGACTCAGGGCTGCCTATGTGTACGCAGCATTGGGACATGTGACACACACACACACATACCTGGACATGTGACACACACACACACATACCTGGACATGTGACACACACACACACATACCTGGACATGTGACACACACACACTTATACCTGGACATGTGACACACACACACACTTATACCTGGACATGTGACACACAC
>NW_017308928.1:81798-83252 GCF_000935625.1 Nanorana parkeri | reverse complement strand
ACACACACACACACACACGTACCTGGGCAGGTGAAGGTGGTGCATTGTAGATCGGGTTTGGGTGGCCCGTTGTATCCATACTCTCCGTCTTGCACAGTTTCTGAGCTGGGAAAACAAAATACTTTCATTAAACTGCAATCTGGGCAAAGCTCTCCCGTGTCACATGACTTACCGACACTCAGACACGGATATTGGCCCGACACCAAAGCTGCCGGCTGCAGGAAAAACAGGTTTATGGTGACAAACAAGAGACAGACGAGGGCAAAGTACAAGTCTGGGGATTTCCTCAGAGAACTCCTCACTTCCTTATTGTGTCTCCGAGAAAAGGCTAAAAAGGCGTCCGACCAACTTCATGCATTAGAGTGTAAGCTCCTCTGTACAGAGACTGATGTGACGGGGGGGGACATTAGAGTGTCAGCTCCTCTGGTGCAGAGACTGAAGTGATTGCACTCCATAATAAGCAGTTACCTGTCTTTAGCATGGGGAGGGTATTGGCTTTGCGCGGTTCATCGAGGCCCGACTCCGGCAGTTGCGATGGCGCCTGATGGACGGCATTCTTGTCCTGTGGCGTCAGCTTTGCCTGTTTAGCGCCCAGCAGGTAGAGGAACGCGGTGTCCCCATCTCTCGTAATACCGTAAGACATGACCGTCCGATCGTCGGAGCACAGACACTGGCCGATGATCCAGCGCTGGATACTGGGGTGGAACTGATAGTCCTTGAATATCTGAAAAGGCAGCAGAAGGGAGAAGCTGAGGAACGTGGCAGGAGAAGTGACAAATCTGAGGCGCTGCCATCCAAATCCTGCACATGTTCCTCTCATTGTACATTCTACAGAAGATCCCAATCAGGGAGGTAGATGGATTTGTATTTACTGCAGAGGAGACAGAGAACGTCCCTTCCGCAACAACCTGCCTGCTCCCAATTTGTTGTTGAAGTTTGAGGGGAGAAGGGGGAGAGGACATTAATTAGGGCTGTTTGGGTAAACAAAAGGGTTAATACTAGAGGCGCACGGAAATAGACATTTAAAAACCGAAACGAAATAGAAAAAATTGTCGTCAGGCCGTGGATGCGCCGACGTATTGGCAGGAAAATGGCACTTTCGGCATTTAGACAAAAGTGCCATTTTCGCCCGATATGTTTCGGCGGCCGATATAGCGGTGCATCCCAAGTTAATAAGGAGTCAAATAGGAACCTTTTTGTTATAATTGTCAGATAGAAATGAAACAATGTTATTTTTTTTTTAATCAATAATGATCGATAATGAGAATTGTTGTCACCGATTATCATTATCGATTAGTTGGTTGGATCCCCCCTAGCTCTCTCCTCCGTGCAGGGAGCCCGGTGTTTCATTGGCTGTGTCCCCTCCGATCCCCACTGCTCTGAGCAGGGATCAAAGAGGACACAGACCCCTGCAGCTTGTGCCCAGCGGTGAGGGTTCCCCCAAACCACAAACC
>NW_017308928.1:77131-81771 GCF_000935625.1 Nanorana parkeri | reverse complement strand
TGCCTCTTCCCAGGTCCGCAGCTCTCTCCTCCCCTGATGTCACCCAACACCGCTGTGACTGTACACTGGGTGCAATAGCCAGCCTGCTATTGGCTCTTTCAATTTGCAATAGCAGGCTGGCTGCTGCACCCGCCCACTGCCTGCTGCGAGGCAGCAGATAAGCGGGCCTGAAGGAGAAATTTCGTTTTACTACCTTGGCACGCCCGACTTGTGCTTACGTTAATATGTGGGCGCTAGTGGGGGGCGGGGGACTTAAAAGGAGATATATGAGGCAAGTGATTTCCACTCATCCTCATAGTTCGAGGCGACGAAACTTCCCGAGACACTATTGATCGAGAAGTGAGCAAACACATACCGTCGCTCGCTCACTTCCCAGATCATCTCCCTGCAGAGAGCAGTGACAGTCAGTCACCGCTCCCTGCAGGGATTCCCCCCTCCCCACTCCGATCCTCCAGCGCTGACTGGAGAAACAGACCTATATAGCCAGCTGGGTGGATATCAACAGCATTGTCGGGATCCATCCCGGCTGCGGCGATCTCGCTATATAGTGAGCTTTGGGTCGAAGCAGGACGTTAGAATATGTCCTCCCATGACCCTTAAAGGAGTCCCCCCCCCCCCCTCTCCTATCATCCAGTGCTGACTGGCGGAACAGAGAGGGCGGGCACAGCTGGGTCCGCCTCTAGATAGGAGGAGCCCGCTGTCAATCAGTCATTACCCAAAATTGGCCATAGGCGACGCATTAAAAGCTTTTACCGCTCATCAGTTTAGTGTTATCAGTGATTGATGGCCCTAAAATGATTGCGCTCACTGCGACATGTAAAATGTGTAGTGCAATTGTCATTTTCGTGCGCTGGTGCATGCGACGCATATTTACGTTTATATGTGCGTAAACGAAGGGGGGGGGGGTACTTTTTTTATTTGTGACTTTTATTTTTTTATTTATATAGATTTTTTTTTTTTTACACTTATTGTTATTGCTATTACATAGGGGCATACCATCCCCCTATGTAATAGCACAGGTACACTGACAGGTCCTCTTTATGGAGACATTAGGGGTCTCTAGACCCCTAATGTCACCTGGAGACCCCAAAAGAAGCTGATGAAGCACAGATTTGCTTCATCGGCTTCTTCTCTCTGGCAGTAGGAGCCAGATGACTGACAGGTGAATGCGGAAGTGATGTAATACACATCACTTCTGCATTCACACTACAGAGGGAGAACAGCAAGGAGCTGACTCCCTCCCTCCTCCTGACGCCCTCCCGAGCCGGTCCCGGGCCGCAGTTGGGCTAGCGGATCCCGGGATTAAAGGTGAGGGGTCAGGGGGGGGGAGATGGCGGCACCCGTAATTCACGCCATACAACCGATCGGCGGCTATAGAGTAGCTGATCGGTTGTATGTGAAACAGCCGTTAACGGCTGTAGTAACGAGCGGGGCTTTCCTGCCCGTGCGCTAGGGGGCACGCGCGAGTAGGAAAAAAAAAATGCTGTCTGGCGACGGCAACCCGCTGATGCGAGTCTCCCGTCCGTCCGTTTTTTTCTTAACGGACGGACGGCAAGAGGTTAATTGCCATCACACAAGGAAGCTCACAAGCCATGCGATAGCATACTAGTGCTGACAGGTTCTCTTTAAGGTGACATTAGGGGTCAATTAGACCCGTAGTGTCCCCTTTCCACTCCAAAGAAGCTATTGAAGCGCAGATTGCTTCTTGCCCGGCTTCTGCAGATGAGCAATGACAGCTACGGGACCGGAAGTGATGCATTCAGCGTCGCTTCCGGTCCCATTCAGCGGGGAGGAGATCAGCAAACGGTCTCTTTCCCCAATGACACCCGCGATGCCGCTCCCGGAGGCAGTGGAGAAGCTCAGCCGCCAGAATCCTTTCCAGTGTAAAGCCGACAGTCATGGCCACTGGGAGTCTGTTTATAGGGGCCAGCAAGGTATGCCATGCGTGGGTGGCAGCGAAAGGGTCAAAGGAAAACTATGGGGTCAGTACTGTGCACGTATGTGGAGATATTCACGGAGGCCTTGGCATCCTCCACACCGACCTTCATACTGCGGGAGAGAAGAGACCCCGATGTTAGTACTCCCATCATTGTCATACAGCGGTGACACGCGCGTGTCTGATGTCATTTTTATTTGATATTTAATGCAAATTATGGAGAAAGTAATTCATTTCACAAAACTTTTCCATGCCATCAATCATCTGACTCGCCTAGAAATGAAAAAGGAAATAGGAGTTAAATCTCGCCGCATGCGCTAGAAAACAATACCGACCCGATCTCCTCCATTTATAAAGAAAACATTTCCGTGTTCGATACATAGACAGTGATGTTATCATTGGACCTCTGCGCTTCTCTGTGCACTGCGGGCTGGTGGGGGAAATTCACTCCCCAGAGCCCTCTGTCCTGATGCGAGCAGTGGGCGGGCTCTTGGGAGGAGATATGCAAATATCAAAATGCCTTAAAAGGAGAACTATGAGGTGATTTTAACTCACCTCATAGTTTGAGCCGACCTGTGACAATGAGACTGTCACAGGTCGGCTCAGTAGATCGGGAGGTGAGGGAGCACATACCGGCGCTCGCTCACTTCTCGATCCTGTCCCTGCAGAGAGAGGTGACCGTCACTCACGGCTCTCTGCAGGGATTCCCCCCCTCCCCGATCCTCCAGCGTTGACTGGCAGAACGAACGGGGGAGGGGGCGGGTACAGCTGGCTCTGCCTCTAGATAGCCGTCACTCATGCAGCTGAGTGGATCTCAACAGTAATGTCGGGATCCGATCCGATGTCACTGCTGTGCATGCTTAGTGGGGAGGCTTTACTTCCTGTCCCTAAACTTCACCTTTTAACCCCTTCCCGCCCACTGTACAGATGTGTGGCAGCCCAATGCCTTTAATGCTGCGCTGCAACATATACAAGTGCAGCCCGACCTTGTTCTGTGCCGAGTGGGGGCTGAATTGCGTGCCCTAGCACTGTCACTGTTTACCATTGGACGGGCTCACCGTCATGAGACCACTGTGGCAGCCAATCACAGCGATCAGATGACCGAAACAGCCAAGAAACACCTCCAGCATTCAGACCCTGCCCCTTAAAGGGCCGGCTCCCACTGGAGGAACTACTGCGATAGTTTAGGGAAAGTTAGACCTTTCCTTCAATGCAGACACGATCACAGTACAGCAGAAGGACCAGACAGCTAATGAGTCCCTCCACTCTAACCTCGCTCATCATCTTTTCACAAAGGGATTGGAGCTCCGAAACCAGAGCCGTCCCTAGAACGAGGAAGGAACCCTTTGGGTCATGGAGGGGGGGGGCCCTTTTCCAGCCAGAGTGTCCCAGGTTGCTAAGAACTCTGGTTGGCGTCCCGCCTAGCTCCTGGCAACCAATGACATCAGTGAGCTGGGTGGGACGCTGGCTATCCCCCCCCATCACCCCCACCCGTAAAGTGCACCACTAATGAGCAACTCCCATCACACCCCCTCATCATTAGCACCGTTCATCCCCCCGCAACACGCACCAGCAACACCTCCTCCCCCCACCCCAGTGGGGATAAGTATAGGGACATCCCTAACTGAGACCCTCTGTGGGCCAATATTTCCTCAAATTATAAGGAAGGGGCGTAGAGGAGGACGGAGGAGTGAAAACAGAGTCCAGACCCCATTCAGGGGGGTAACCCGAGGAACACGCAGTGCCGCACACTCACCAGATCTCCGTTCTCGGGTAGCAGGTCTGCTTTAGCTGAATGTGAACGGGAACTCTGGATTTGGCCAACTCGGCGGCGTACTGGGCGGCCAGGTTCTGGTCTCCGCTCTCTACACATCGGCTCAGCCGCTGCACCAACTCCTCTGGAAGAGAGAATAAAGAACTGACACAACGATCCACATCACCGGGGGCCGCGCCACTCACACAAACCTAAAAGGACAAACTCCGCCTTTCCCAAATATAGAAGTAGGGATGCACCAATAGCGGTTTTTCGGTATCGAGCACTGATATTTTTTCTTTCGTACTCGCCGATACCAAAAGTCCCCTTAAGAAAGCCGGGCGGCGTGTAATGACTCGCTAGCCGGCTTCCCGATTAGTTGTCCCCAGGTGACGAGGTAGCATGGAATGGCTTGCTGGCCAATAAGGAAGCGGGGGGCTGGGTAAAGATTTGCCAGCTTTCTGAACAATCACGACGATAGGCAGCGGGTTGTTACACGGGGCCCGGCTTTCTGAATGGCCGGAAAGTCAGCTCCTTGCTCCCTTTGGCTTTGCAACCATTCAGGAAGCCAGAGGGCGAGTCATTGCTCACCCCCCCGGCTTCCCGATTGGCATGGAGCCGGCTTCTCGGCCAATCAGGAAGCCAGGCCCCGTGTAATGACTCACCCCCTGGCTTCCTGATTGGTCAGGAAGCAGGCCAATCAGGAAGCCGGGCAGTGTCTAATGACTTGCCGCACCGGCTTCCTGACAACGGACGTTACGGTATTCGGACAGGCATCGTACTCGGCCAAATACTTGGCGTCGGTGCATCCCGATATAGTATATATAACCGCTACGCGGGATGTTTTATCATTTTCTCTTATTAAAAGTCACCTTTTCATTTCATTCCGCAGACGCTGCGTTTTTCTACAACCGTTCATTGCAATATGGTGACCTGGAGACATCGGGGTAC
>NW_017308928.1:73910-76769 GCF_000935625.1 Nanorana parkeri | reverse complement strand
CCCCCCCCCCCCCGAAATGTCATCGGTGATCGGATCGCCGATACTCTCCAAGTTCTGCGCTGATATAAACATCAACGTTTAGGCATCCCCTGCAGTGGGAACGTTATCTTTGTGTGATACTCCCTACGGCTCGTCTGATGAAGCCAATGCAGCTTCTCTCATTACACTCTAAGGAAGCCCAGACTTAGGAAAGTTGGTTTGTAATGGACTTCCTCTTTAAAAAGGAGAACTATGGGGTCAGTGTTTTTCCCCCATTGTTCTCCTGAGTGACAGTCACAGCTCTCTGTAGGGAGATGATCGAGAGGTGAGCGAGCGCCGGTATGTGTTCGCTCACTTCCCGATCTATACAGATGACATGTGACAGTTTCAGTGTCACACGTCGGCTCCAACTATGAGGATGAGCGCTTTTCATTCACCTCATAGTTCTCCTTTAAATCCCCCGCGTACACGCACACATGAGCCGGGTGCGCCTACCTATGAAAACAACAATGGCGCCGCACGTGTTGGCTAGTGTCGTGTACGCCGTCGTTTTCAGGCCCTAAATTTGCATTTTAACATGTGTGCGAAAACATCCCCCGGGAATGCCGGCAAGTCAAAGGTGGGCAACTGCGGCCCGCCGGCTGTGCTGCGACTACAAATCCTAACTTGCCTCTGCGAGTCATGCCTGTTAACGGTCAGTCTTGCGATGCCTCATGGGACTTGTAGTTCCACAACAGCTGGAGGGCCGCACTTGCTCACCCCTGATCTAAGTGATTTGATAAAGTCATAATACACGGTGATCCCGCCAATCCCCTCGGGAAACAACCACTTCCTGTTTGCAGCTGAGCACACCGGGCATGGAAGCGGATCCGTCCTGGCGTGGTCGGTTTGCGCCTCTCCTTCTGACGCGGGAGATAGAGGACGCCATGTCTGCAGTCCTAAGGTTAGATGACAGCTGCCACGTCCCCATCCAGCTCAACACGGTGAGTGACAGCAGCTTCTGGCAAGGTATGTCAGTCATTCCTGTATCTACAGCATGCGTGGGGTTTCCTTACAGGTCCTCTTATCGTATCGGTGGCCGGCCCTCTTTTGCATTCTCCGCCCACAGCCTGCAGGAGAGGAGCAGGACCGAGTGGTCACGTGACCATGGAAGCAACTACTTGTATTTTTTTGCTTTTTTAGGAAATTAACTATCGGAGAATGTGCTTCCTTTCCCCAACATCACTGAGATCCAATCAGGTGACTATAACGGGTGCAGACACTTCCATTCAGGAATCAGTCCGGAAAGGAGACAAACCGCTATCTCTTCAGAACAGAAAGAGATAGAACTCCGCTACAAAGTTTGGTATAGGGATGCACCGATACCGAGTACTCGCCCAAATGCTCCCAATATCGGAACTTCCGGTATCAGGAAGCCAGGCGGTGAGTCATTACAAGCCACCCGGCTTCCTGATTGGCCGGGAAGCTCGCTCTATGCTTCCTCGTGACTTGGTGATGAGGGAGCGTGGAGACGGCTTCCGTGCTAATTGGGAAGCCGTGTGGAGAGTCATCACACGTGCTTTCCACTCACCTCATAGTTCTAGCCGACCTGTGACAATGAGACTGTCACAGGTCGGCTCAGTAGATCGGGAGGTGAGCGAACACATACCGGCGTTCGCTCACCTCTCGATCCTGTCACGGCTCTCTGCCGTGACGGGAGGGGCTGGATTCCCCGTTCCGATCCTCCAACGCTGACTGGGGGAACGGACGGGGGAGGGGCGGGTACAGCTGGCTCTGCCTCTAGATAGGCCGAACCAGCTGTCACTCACGCAGCTGGGCGGATCCAGACAGAATTGTCGGGATCCGCTCCGGCTGCGTCGTCTCAGTATATAATGGAGCTACAGCCCACGGTATACTGAGCTTAGGGTGACGGGAGGACGCTAGTTTGTGTCCTCCCGTTACCCTAAGGAGAACTATGGGGAAAAGCCCTGACCCCATAGTTCTCCTTTAATGGGACTTCTGGTATCGGTGAGTAAAAAAAAGAAATAAAATATCGGTACTTGTACTCAATACTGAAAATCCGGTATCGGTGCGTCCCTACTCTAAAGTCAAATCTACACTGGGTACTAGTGACCAGTCCGGGTTTATCCCTCACAGGTTGACTGCAATAGACATATGAAGTGTCTCTCTGCAAATCAGAATTGTGGGTCGTCTTCTATTTCTGGTACACACAGAACATCCTGGGACATGGAAGATTTGCTGTTGCCCTGGGGGGAGGGGGGGAGAGTCGAGGGGTGCACAGTGTTTCTTACGGCCTGCTCTTAACAATTCCAGCTAAGGAGCGGTGGGCGAGGCCGGCACTCCTTCCCCTCTCAGGTTCTTCTTCTGCTTAGCTGATTGGTGACATTGTGCAGCTGGAAGTGACGCAGGGGACCCCTCGGTCTCTGGGATCTGCTGGTTGAAGATTAACTGCCCCCCACACACACACACACTTACTATTGCTCTTCTGGGAGGGGGGGTAGGGGCCCAATGGTCCCTCTAAGGACTCCCCACCTATAGCAGCCTCTCGCACTATAATTAGCGCTCCCGGAAGGATTCCCCATCACAGCAGCACACACACCATGACAGGAGCCCGGCACGGCGGCCAGACCGGAGCATTGCGTCTCCTCTTACCCTTAGTGCACAGGCTGCCCACCGGCGCAGTAGGATCAGTCTCTGGTAAGAGGGGTTCCCCAACATTCAGGGGGCTCCCGGGTTTAGTGGGTATCGGTGGCTTTGTTCCGGACATGTTGCCCTTCAGAGCTGTGAAACAGAAATATTCAGATACCGTAAATACAAATTTCTTTGCGAGTTATCAGTCGTCCCCATCAAACTTGGCCTCTCTGGAGAACTCACCTTCCC
>NW_017308928.1:73514-73845 GCF_000935625.1 Nanorana parkeri | reverse complement strand
CATCAAACTTGGCCTCTCTGGAGGACTCACCCCTGCCTCCCCTACAATCACCCCCAGCCTGGAGGACTCACCCTTCTTGGCCTCTCTGAGGGAGCTGCTGACCACTGTCCACCACTTCTGGGCCTCCCGCTCATCTTCGAAGTTGAAGGCCATAAAGGAGGTGGGATCCTCCGAGACGGTCAGCTGGTGGCACCGCGGAGTCTTCAGATCATACGTGACATCTCTCAGCCTGAACTCCGCCACAACCTGAATGAAACACACGGAGGATGAACATGACGGACCCTTCCAACCTCATCAACTACGTCACCCGCAAGAGGTCAGTGGAGTCAGC
>NW_017308928.1:72817-73349 GCF_000935625.1 Nanorana parkeri | reverse complement strand
AGGAGCTAGAACACCCAAAACGCCCAGGTGTGCAGGAGCAGAGCCAGGAATGGTGGTAGGGGGATCTCACTGCTGGAACATGCAGGACACCCCAAATCAGCCTAATCTTCACCTCCACTCCAAACTCAGCCTGACCTCAGGGGTGACACAGAGGAGACGGGTCTGCGAGGAGGAAGAGAAAGCAGAAGGTTCCAGGAGGAAGCAGAAGAGAGATCAGCTGCGGAGAGATGGCCGACTTCCCCCACCGGAAACATGGCCGCCCCCAGGGACAGGACGGCTTCTACTCCTTCAAGTGGAACTTCAGCCAGAACGGCTTTGCTGGTATTGGGTGGAGTGGGGGATGGTGAGACAGGATGTGGAGTTTGTATTGTCCCCGGCGGGGTGATTACAGGAAGTGGGAGATCCCCCCCAACAGGAGGCCAGACAGCACAGTGGAGCCCAAGACTCCGCCATGATTTACAGGGACAATTCACAGTCCTCAAAGCCACCCATAGGGACACAGGGTCCCCCAGTACACAATCCTCCCCCCCCC
>NW_017308928.1:67284-69193 GCF_000935625.1 Nanorana parkeri | reverse complement strand
AGGAGCTAGAACACCCAAAACGCCCAGGTGTGCAGGAGCAGAGCCAGGAATGGTGGTAGGGGGATCTCACTGCTGGAACATGCAGGACACCCCAAATCAGCCTAATCTTCACCTCCACTCCAAACTCAGCCTGACCTCAGGGGTGACACAGAGGAGACGGGTCTGCGAGGAGGAAGAGAAAGCAGAAGGTTCCAGGAGGAAGCAGAAGAGAGATCAGCTGCGGAGAGATGGCCGACTTCCCCCACCGGAAACATGGCCGCCCCCAGGGACAGGACGGCTTCTACTCCTTCAAGTGGAACTTCAGCCAGAACGGCTTTGCTGGTATTGGGTGGAGTGGGGGATGGTGAGACAGGATGTGGAGTTTGTATTGTCCCCGGCGGGGTGATTACAGGAAGTGGGAGATCCCCCCCAACAGGAGGCCAGACAGCACAGTGGAGGCTATAGCTGGTGGTATTCTGTATTCATTGCTATATAGTTTTACACTTTTCATTTCACTATATTGCACACCACACTTTCTTTTCTTTTCTTATTTACTATCACCACTCCAAGTTTGCTCCCGTTGTGGACTACAATCTCAATACAAACTAGTAGCTCATCACTGGAGCCATTTTTTAAAATGTATTTTATTTTTTATCCGATTAACCGATTAATCGAACTCAATAATCGGCTAACTAATCGATTTTGAAAATAATCGTTAGTTGCAGCTCTACCAACAACCCCACCACCTCCATAGAGAGGGCCCTTGCAACACCACCGCAGAATAGCAGAGAGCCCCCCCACCCCCCAACAACACCACCGTCTCTATACAGAGGACCCCCGCGACACCACCCCAGTACACAACCCTGTATAGGGGCAAAGTGCCCCACAAACATCCCCACCGCCTCCATACAGAGGACCCCCGTGACACCACCCCAGTACACAACCCTGTATAAGGGCAAGGAGCCCCTCAACAACACCACCACCTCCATACAGAGGGCCCCACGACATCACCCCAGTACACAACCCTGTAAAAGGGCAAGGAGCCCCCCAACAACACCACCTCCATACAGAGGGCCCCCACGACACCACCCCAGTACACAACCCTGTAAAAGGGCAAGGAGCCCCCCAACAACAACACCACCTCAATACAGAGGGCCCCACGACATCACCCCAGTACACAACCCAGAATAGCAGAGAGCCCCCCAACAACCCCACCGCCTCCATACAGAGGACCCTCGCAACACCATCCCAGCACACAACCCTGTATAGGGCAAGGAGCCCCCCCAACAACACCACCACCACACAGAGGGCCCCGCGACATCACCCCAACACCTCCAGAGGGCCCCCGCAACACCACCCCAGTACACAACCCTGTTTAGGGGCAGAGAGCCCCCCCAACAACCCCACCACCTCCATACAGAGGGCCCCCGCAACACCACCCCAGTACACAACCACCCCCATAGGGATACACAGTACCCGCCCGCACAGGGGGGTCCACAGAGTTCATGAAGGGGGTCCGGGGACTCGGCACAGAGCTTAGTAATCACCGCGTCCTGTACCAGGACAGAGCCGGGCACCGGGGATTTGGGCTCACTTCTCTGATTGCTGAACTCCAGATACAAGGCACCCGTTCAGAGTAGAGTCCAGTGATCGGCATAGAGGAGGACAATGCCGGGAACTGCTGGGACTTGTAGTTCTGCACTGACTGCATGCAGCTAATTAGACGCTGGGACTGCTGGGACTTGTGGTGCTACCCTGACACAAGCAATTGTTGCTGGAGTTGCCCCCGGATTCCTATTTTGTGGATCATTGAAGCAGTTATATTTGTCCCCTGTACACAGCCGCCCCCCCCCCAAAACATGGACCCCCATAGGGGTACAGAGGGCCCCCCAAACCACAGCACCCATAGGGGTAGACTGCCCCCAATACC
>NW_017308928.1:52018-67039 GCF_000935625.1 Nanorana parkeri | reverse complement strand
CCCCAGAATACAGCACCCATAGGGGTAAGAGGCCCCCAGAGCACAACCACCCATGGGGGGGTAGAGCCCCCAACACCCAAAGAAACCAAGCCCCCCAGGGCACCCCTCCCTCTACCAAGGGGCCCAGAGCCCCCCAGGACACCCCTCTCCACTCACCATACTGCTCGGCCCCCGGGCCGGTGCGCGGACAGACAGCCGGAAGTCCCCGGGGTTCTCGGGCTCCACACTCAATTGTAGTTGTAGGTCCTCCCGCGAACTCCCCGCCCCCTCCCGCCAGGCCCAGACCGACATGAGCACCGTGGGCAGAGGCTGAGAGGGGCCCCCGCACGCCATCTTCTTCCGGGGTTCCCCCCGAGTCACCCTGACAGCTTGGACACTACCGGGGCCTCTCCGGACACTTCCGGATCTCGGGAGAGCGTGAGCGACACCTGCCGGACCACAGCGCGGTACTGCACGCCCTGTGTAATACGATAACAGATACTATGTATAATTTCCTGACAGAGCGCCGCCGGTCGGCCACAGCCCAGTACTGCACCCACTATATAATACAATATCAGAGGGAGCGCCACCTTCCGCTCACAGCGCGGTACTACACCTGCTGTATAATACAATAACAGATACTACGTATCACTGCCCGAGAGAGCGAGCGCCACCTGCCGGCAACTGCGCTGTACTGCACCCACTGTATAATTCAATGGAAGATAATATGTATTACTGCCTGATAGAGAGAGCGCCACCTGCCGGTCTCAGTGCGGTACTACACCCCCGTATTATACAATGACAGATACTATGTATCACTGCACGAGAGAGGGAGCGCCACCTGCCGGCAACGACACGACAATGCACCCTCCTATATAAAACAATGACGAATACTATGTATCATTAACTAAGACAACCGGCACTGCAACCCCCAATACGGCACAAAGGTGCCGCATTCAGTGGACTACAACTCCCAGCAGCCTTCTCTGCGGCCCGGTGTCAGGTTCCTTTTACTTTCACTTTCTTCCACCAACCAGGAAGCGCATGACGTCATCAGTGGGCGGCAGCTCCTCCTTGAGGAGGTCATGTGACTGACTGCGGGTAAGTGCGGGGCCCCTTAACCGCC
This sequence comes from Nanorana parkeri, assembly GCF_000935625.1. Lineage (NCBI taxonomy): Eukaryota > Metazoa > Chordata > Amphibia > Anura > Dicroglossidae > Nanorana > Nanorana parkeri. Next base: position 65,934 of record NW_017308928.1, on the reverse strand, counting down.
CACCGCAGGTGACAGAGAGGACTTGGTCATGGTAGGAACGTGATTGCAGGGCCGTCATCCCCATCCTTGCCTCCCTGACCTGGATCAAGCATGTAGCAAGTGGTGTTAGGAATCCCACGCAGGAAGTGTGGTGACAGGTTCCCTTTGTGGTCACCACTCACCAGGGACCTCAGTGAGCTCAGGCAGGGCCTTTCCCCACTGGAGCAGCTTCCAGCAGAGGCTTTGCCCTGGCAAATCAGCCCTTCCTCTGAAGGGGTCACTCCACCCAAAGGGAATTGGCCCTCTAGATGGAAGCCTTCTATTGGCTTTCTCTATGGTTCCATGTCGGTGCGGGTGAGTGACGGCCTTGGAACCGAGGTTGTCAGCACTGTGTGGTGATGACGGGTCCTCTTATGATTGTCATTTTCCATGGAGTCCAGCGTTGTCTGACTTGGAGAAGTTCTCCCTGTGCCGCCACCTTGAGATCCCGCACATGTGCAGACACACAGCAGGTCTGTGGGACTTGGCAGAGACCTGCGGCGTGTACGTATCTCATTCTCATCCACGGAGGGACACAGGAATTCAGGTACTGTTGGGTTATACTGCTGCCTATAGGAGGATTGGACAGCAGCAAACAAAAACATTGTAGGCCAACCCAGTATAAACCGCTTCTCTACCCAGCATGCCTCAGTTTTTGGCTAGTGACCTAGGAGGATGGCCGTCATGTCTTCAGCTCTGCTGGGAGAGGTCTGACCAAGGTTTTGTCCATTGATTTTGTTCTTGGATTTCTTCTTCCATTGATTTCAGTCTAGATTCCTCACAACGTCTGCACCTGAGCTGCTCTCTGTAGGTATCCGTTCCTCCGCTTGACCTCAACGTCAGGGCCAAGGAGAGGTTCCCCAGCCTGACCTCAACATGAGGTCCAAGGAGAGGTTCCTCAGCCTGACCTCAACATGAGGTCCAAGGAGAGGTTCCCCAGCCTGACCTCAACATGAGGTCCAAGGAGAGGTTCCCCAGCCTGACCTCAACATCAGGGCCAAGGAGAGGTTCCCCAGCCTGACCTCAACGTCAGGGCCAAGGAGAGGTTCCCCAGCCTGACCTCAATGTCGGGTCCAAGGAGAGGTTCCCCAGCCTGACCTCAATGTCGGGTCCAAGGAGAGGTTCCCCAGCCTGACCTCAATGTCGGGTCCAAGGAGAGGTTCCCCAGCCCGACCTCAACGTCAGATCCAAGGAGAGGTTCCTGACCCAGACCTCAACGTCAGGTCCAAGGAGAGGTCCCCCAGCCTGACCTCAAGGAGAGGTTCCCCAGCCCGACCTCAACGTCGGGTCCAACGTGAGGCTCCCCAGCCTGACCTCAACGTCAGATCCAAGGAGAGGTCCCCCAGCCTGACCTCAAGGAGAGGTTCCCCAGCCCGACCTCAATGTCGGGTCCAAGGAGAGGTTCCCCAGCCTGACCTCAACGTCAGATCCAAGGAGAGGTTCCCCAGCCTGACCTCAACGTGAGGTCCAAGGAGAGGTTCCCCAGCCCGACCTCAACGTCGGGTCCAACGTGAGGTTCCCCAGCCTGACCTCAACGTGAGGTTCCCCAGCCTGACCTCAACGTGAGGTCCAAGGAGAGGTTCCCCAGCCTGACCTCAACGTGAGGTCCAAGGAGAGGTTCCCCAGCATGACCTCAACGTGAGGTCCACGTTTCTGTTTTTTGTTCTCATGTAAGAGCTCCCCTCACTTCCTGTCTGGTGAAACCATCGCCAGCAGGACAGGAAGTAAGGTGAAATCTCTCTAACATAGCTCTGGATATCGGTGACGATCTGCTAGGGCAGGGATGGCCAAACTCCGGCCCTCCAGCTGTGGTGAAACTACAAATCCCATGAAGCATCTCTCTCCGGGAGTCATGTCTGTGGCTGAATTTTGCACAGCCTCATGGGATTCGTAGTTCCACCACAGCTGGAGGGCCGCAGTTTGGCCACCCCTGTGCTAGGGGTCCTTCTCCACTCCATGCAAAACTAGATAGAAATGGCTGGAGTTGCACTCTGAGGCCTCATCTGGAACCCCAGAGAGCCGAATGTGGTCGTAGTGTCGCTAGTGAGCCTTGGCCAGATCAGCTGTACCCAATGCTCATTTTTAGACTACGTTACACTCTTGTTAAAGTGGACCTGTCGTGAGGGCAATATGGAGACTTCCCTCCTGGAAATGTTGATTCCCTTGCTGCCATATGAGCCATTGACCACAGCAATTATGCAGAAAAAGACATTCAGATCTCACTGGCCGCTTTCTTGCTCCAGGTCAGTGACTCACAAAGCATGGAAGCCAGGAAGCATGACATTCAGGCTGGTGGTTTTTCAGGTGGTCAACATCAGTAGTCCCACCATGACGGTTTTCCCATTAGATCTGCAATCTGAGCGCTGTGTTTGTCTTTTCAGGGACGGAGATGTCGGGGTGGAACCATGCTGTCTCTGGTATGTGTGTGCGCACAGAAGGTGGTGAGTGACCATGCCTCCCTCCTCCGGACGTTGGACTCCATTCCCCGTGAGCTCTACCCAACGCTCTTCACTGCCGCCTTCCTGGGGAGGAAGACTCTGGTCCTGCAGGACCTGGTGCAGCGATGGCCCTTCACCATCCTCAGCTTCCAGGAGCTGCTACGAGGCGACAATGGCCAGCTCCACCATAACCCTAGCCGGATGTCCACTCAGACTGTCATTCTGGGTGTCATGGCTTACCTGAGTGACGCGCTGAGCCGAGAGAATGGGGCGGAGAGGTAACTGACTAATGCTGTAGGAGGAGTTAGATTCCGGGGGGGGGTAGCTGGGGACACAGCTGGGTGGTTTAAGCCATCGGCATTCACCCGGACCATCAAAAATAAACTCCATCAGACCCATTTCATGACATCTTTGAGCTAAAGGGCCAGAAAATTGATAATTTAGCTATAGGAGGGGTCTGGTGGATTGAGTCACCGGCTCCAACACAGAGGTCTTCATACTGGAGTTCTCAAGGAAAACCTGTACCCAGCGAGTTAGCGTTGCCTGAAGCCATTGAATTTGCATGATAGCCAGGGAACTTGTATTCATTTCTTGTCTATTGAGGGACACAGGAGGTCTTGTACTGTCGGGTTATGCTTCCACCTACAGGGGGTTTAGACCCTGGCAAACCAAAACATTGCAGGCCAGCCCAAGATAAACCTCATTACCAGCAAGTAGGGATGCACCGATACTATTATTGGTATCGGTGCCTATACCGAGTATTTGGCTGAGTGCTTGTACTCGCCCAAATGCTCCGATACCTAGCACGAGTACTTCCTGTATCAGGAAGCCGGGCAGCGCATCATTACACACTTCCCAGTTTCCTGATTGGCCAAGAAATGGCTCCATGCTCTCTCGTCACTTGTGATGAGAGAGCATGGAGCTGACTTCCCGGCCAATCAGGAAGCCGGGTAGCGTGCAATGACGCCCTGCCCGGCTTCCCGATTGGCCAGGAAGCTAGCAAATCCGGAAGCCGGGCGCCGTGTAATGACGCAGCGCCCCGGCATTCTGATTGGCCGGGAAGCCGGCGTCATGCTCCCTCGTCATCTCATGAATCATAATATTAAGAAAGTTACCTTAAAGCATTAGTTTGTATTGCTTTAGAAAAAAATGTGACCTGTCCCTTTAAGAAAAAGTATCGGTAATTGGTATCTGCGAGTACTTGATCAAAAGTATCGGTACTCGTACTCGGTCTTAAAAAAGTCAGTGCATCCCTACCAGCGTGCCTCAGTTTTTTGCTAGTGTCCTTCTAGCAGGACTTCACTCAACATTGCTGCTACATTGTGGCCGAGCTGGTCTCCAAATGCAGCTATCCACATTGGGCTTTGGAGTGCCGTATCCAGACCATGCTAGGCGAAATGATTGCGGCATGGTTTGGGATGTGACCTTCGGCCGCTGGATTCCACATTGTGGAGCCTTCCAGACCTGCCCCGGCTCACACTCCCCTCGCAGTTCCGTCGCTTGTAGCGCGTTCACTGATGCGACTGACCCTGCGGCCCGGAGTTTTGCCCTCTGTTAGAGTCTATGCCAGGGGTAGTCAAACTCCGGCCCTCCAGCTGTGGTGGAACTACAAATCCCATGAGGCATTGAAAGATTCTCGCAGCCACAGATATGACTCCCGCAGAGAGATGCATCATGGGATTTGAAGTTTCACCACAACTGGAGGGCCGGAGTTTTGCCCTCTGTTAGAGTCTATGCTATACCTTCTTTGCCCCAACCTTAAATATAGAGCGTTTGGAACTCAGGCCTGCAACCTTGCAGCTATTGCCTGTATGGGTTGTTTGAAGTCTCTCGTCTCCATTTTCCATAGAAGTATCCTATCGGGGAACATGAGGGGAACTCTTTGGGGCTAAAGTTTGGGGCTGTTAAGCCTTCATATAAAGGGCTTGCTTTGCATGACAGTATGAGACTTCCTGTGCCCCTGAATGGGCGTGAAGGAAAATTAGGATTTTTCTGCTTACCATAAAATCCTTTTTTGGGAGCCTTTTGAGGTACCCAGGTCCCACCCCTCTGTCTGTGATCATGCGCCTGGTACTGCTTAGCCACAAAACTGAGGTATGTTGAGAGTAGGAGGGGTTATTAGTGGGGATGCACCAGTACTGGTATCGATACCGAGTATTTGGGCGAGTACTCATACTCGGCCAAATGCTCCCGATGCCTATCACGATACCAGGAACTTCTAGTATCAGGAAGTAAGGCGGCGAGTCATTACTCACTGGCCGACTTCCTAATTGGCCGGGAAGTCGGCTCCATGCTTCCTCGTCACTTTGTGACAAGAATGCATGGAGCCGGCTTCCCGGCCAGTCAGGAAGCCGGCGGTGTGCAATGACTCAGGAAGCCGGGCAGTGAGTCCTTACTTGCACCCGGCTTCCTGATTGACCAGAAAGCCGACTCCATGCTCCCTCATCACCCGGTGACAAGGTAGCCTGGAGACGGCTTCCCGGCCAGTCAGGAAGCTGGGCGCCGTGTAATGACTTCCTGATAGGTCCAGAAGCTGGACAATTAGGAAGCTAGACAGCTAGTCATTACTGCCCCCTGGCTCCTGATTGGCCAGAAAGCCGGTTCCATGCTTCCCTGTCACCAGGAGAACGGAGTAGTCTTTCCGGGTAATCAGGAAGCCGGGCTGTGAGTCCTTACACGCCGCCCGGCTTCCTTATTGGGACTTCGGTATCGTCGAGTACCGGAAAAAAAATATCGGTGCTCGATACTGAAAAACCGGTGTCGGTGCATCTCTAGTTATTAGCCAATGTCTAATCCTTTTGTAGGCAGCAGTACAACCCGACAGCATAAGACTTCCTATGTCCCTCAAGGGATTCCAGAAAATAATTTTATGGTGACTACAAAAATCATGTTTTTTTGGAGAGAGAAATTTACCTTTTTGAAATAAAAATGTCAGTGTTACCTTTTCAGAATCGCCTTAAACCCCGCCCCTAACTAAAAATGACTGGACATCCACTATGTATGTACTGCTCCTCTTGACGTTTCTCTCTTCTTGTGCAGGGGGCGTCGTTTGCGTCTCCTGGACATGACGGGTGCCCATGACGCAGTCCCGGAACAAGGCCCCGACTCGATGAGCCTGTGGTCACGCACGGTGACGCTGGCCAAGGCGTGTATCAAGCTCTCCAAGAGATGCCGCCACAAAGCCACACAAGCGGCAAAAAGGCGGCGCGGACACGAAGATTCTGCGCTGGCCCCTCCTGCTTCCCTCGACTCCGTTTACGTGGAGGTGCGAGTGGACCTTTTCGTGAACAGCACTTCATACTCCGTCCTGCAGGAGGCTGTCCAGGTCAGCGCGCGTGGGCCCCTGCGTCTGCGGTGCCGTGACCTGCGGGCCGAGGAGCTGTCCCTGCGGAACACAGTGGAGCTGCTGGAGCTCCTGGACCCGGCAGGGCTGCGCCAGATCGACCTGCGCTTCAATAACCTCGGCCTGGGTGGCCTCAACGCCCTTCTGCCCACCATGGTGAAATTCAGCTCCCTGCGCAGCCTCAAACTGCCGTACAGCAACATCGACGTCCGACGCCTGACTTCCGACACGGAGGACGCCATGAGGAAATTCGCCACGCTCATCGGGCAGCTGAGATCCCTGAAGGAGTTGAATCTCGGATCCTCCCGCCTCTCCGGGCACCTGCGACAGCTGCTGGGGTGAGGCAACAAATTTATTTTTAGAAACAATATGGACGCCTTGAAATGCCAAGTGATAGGAGACACTTAAAGTGGACCTGTCATCAGATGCATTTTATAGCGGTTTTGAGTACGAGTACCGATACTTTGCTTTTGGTACTCGTCGATACCGGTTCTTCCGCTGGCATGGAGCCGGCTTCTCGGGCAATCTGATTGCCCGAGAAGCTGGCTCTATGCTGTCTGGCCGGCTTGATTGTGCTTGGCCATGGGGAAACCGGCTTCCCAGCTAATCAACATCGAGTCGGCTTCCCTGCCAATCAGGAGGCCGGGCGGCGAGTAATGACCTGCCTCCCAGCTTCCTGATTGGCCCGGGAAGCCAGCTCGATGCTGACTTCCCGGCCAATCGGCAAGGCGGGTCATTATTCGCTGCCCAGCTTCCTGATTGCACGGGAATCCGGCTCCATGTTCCCCCTACGGCACTGCCGGTCAGCGGAAATCTTCCTCTGACTGGAAGTTCCAGTATCGAGGAAGGTACCGGAGCATTTGAGCGAGTATGAATAGTCGCCCCAATACTCGCTATCGGCACTGATACCGATACTATCGGTGCATCCCTAATTTCCAGGTATTTCTCTTTATCGTCCAGTGAGGGACACAGGAATTCAGATACAGCTGGTTGCCAGTTGCCTTGACCTATTTTTTTACAGATACTCCTGTCCCTGGCACCTCCCCATGTTGCCTCTCATTACCCCCTTGTGCTACTGCAGAGGAGAAGACAACTTTCTTGTCTTTCTGGGTACCCAACAGCCTGCGGCCTCTTACCTCTGCCTAGCCTGGAGTTGTGCCCCAGCACCCGAGTCTCTATATGGAGACTCTCATCTACCTCTTCATAGGATCTTCTGCCCTTGGGTTGTGTTAAACCTCTTGTGGTATATAGTTCCACTTTACATCTTTTCTCCCCATAGGGACATCCTGACCTACAAGGTTGAATGGGGCCAGCTCCAGCTCTCCACCTGGACAGAAATGACCCCCTCGGTATCCTGTGGAGGCACCCGCTACTTCTCAGAGTATTGGTCCTTGTATTCATCCTCGTGTCCTTTCTTGGCATTTCCATTGTGGGATGCTCAAACGACCTTCTCTGAAGAGGGTCAACTTTCTGGACCCTTACACTCTTGCACCTTTCAGAAAGCCTTTCACGCCCACACTCACACTGCATACTCATTAACAGTCAGGGAATTCATCCCTTTTCCCCAGTCAGGGGTGTGTGGGGGATTGGAGGGAACTCCCCCATAGCGTGGTCTCCCCATTTCATATTGGTTCTTAGTCCTTCTCATATTGGTTCTTAGTCCTCCTCCTGTATTGCTAGGAATCTGGGCTTTAAGCGAGACATCCACATTGTCTCTGCCTGACCTATCAGTCTCTCATGGTGAATGGGGGTGATTTATTCCCCCTACCTTCGGGGGGAACCCCATATGCTGGGTTGTCTCTGAACCTGGGGTTCCAGTCTGGTTACCTCCTCAACGGGAGAACCTCGTCTTGAGTTCGTTTTCTGATGCCGCTAGACATCACCTAGGTCAGTGGTGGCGAACCTTGGCACTCCAGCTGTGCCAAAACTACAAATCCCAACATGCATCTGCCTCTGGGAGTTATGTCTGTGGCTGTCAGAGCCTTGCAACGCCTCATGGGACTTGTAGTTCCAAAACAGCTGGAGTGCCAAGGTGTCCTGACCTAGGTGTTGCAGTGTCTTCGCCTCTGGAAAGGAGTGGGAATCCCTTCTGTGATGGGACACGTAACCTGATTTCTACTCTGGATGACATGGAGTGCTACCCTAGGCCGCACTTTATCCCCTAAAGCAAATGCTTTGGAATCTGGCTCTCCTCAACCAGTGTTTTTTACACCAAAGGGAGAGGTTTGGGTGCTCGTCATCTCCCGTGTGGCGTGCAGGACTTGGTGGGACCTGATTGCCCGGGTGTATGTCCTCTTTCAGTGGCTGTTCCGCAGTCTCTTGGGGATGGTTCTTTAGATCATTTCTCCTGTTCTGCCCTTAATGTCTGTTCTTAGCGGTGAGACTCGGATCCCTCATTCCATGGATATGGATACTTGGTTGGACGGGGGTGGACTAGAGGATGTGTAGAACCATGTTATGTATGAAAGGTTAGGTAGGTCCTGCAGAGTTATTCTGTCCGGCCCCAGAGTCACCCTTGGGGGTGTATGTGAATGGATTCTTTATCATCCTATTCTTCTGGTGGTTCCCTTCACCAGTCTGGTTGTGCACCCTACCCCTTTCAAACATGTACCCTTGAGTTCTCTGTGGTGTGAGGGTCACATTGAAACCCTTTTTTTTTCGGGTCATTCTGCTGCGAGGACTCTCACATCTTTCTGGATCTCTCGTTTACTGAGAATTAGTTGTCTAGTGAGGCAACCTTCTTCCTATCGCAGAGTTTACCTGATCCTACGGGTCGGGAATATGATGCCTGGGCCATCCTGTGTAGGCCAGCTGTTCTTTCCATGCAGACTTGGTGCTGTCTAAGGGTCCCTCTAGGGAACTGTTGCTCAGGGGGCTCAACCCAGTGTTTTTTTTTCTGTTACCCGCATTGTGTTATGGGCCTGTTACTCCCCTTAGTTGGGTAGTTTTGTTGGTTCTTGGTTTTTCAGCCCGTTGCTGGTTCAGACGCAGTGTTCCTTTTGGGTAGAGTAATTCTCAGGTGGTGTTCTCCTTCCTCCTGGTCTTGAGCAACCCCTGTGGCCTTCCCTTGGTCGTTGACAACTTCCCCTGTTTTGCAGGGGGGGTTCAGTTGCAGACGTCTGTCTTCTGGTGGTCCTTCTGTTGGAGTTGCCGAGACTTCCCAGTTCCTTCTAGTAGGTAATTTTGGGTTGCTTTTGGACTTCCCAAATCTACCTGAATTCCTGTGTCCCTCCAATGGGCGAGAAAGAAAATGGTAAATAGAAAAATCTCTTAAAACCTTTTTTTTTTTTTGGAGTCCATTGAGGCACACAAGTCCCACCAAGCCTGTGTGTTTTTGCCTTTGGTACCTATTTTAGGGGAGAGACACCGTCCGACGCTGGGGTCCCTTTAAAAATGTCCTCGGCCAAAAAGGGGTCACGAGTGGAGAAAGTTTTTAAGAAGGCCTGCTCATAGAAAACTGAGGCATGCTGGGTAGAGGAGGGATTATGTAAAGGGGGGACTCAGACAAAAATCAACTTATTACCTCTCGCTGAGATCACATTACTACCACTGACAATGCCTTCATCTGATTCTCTTCTCCAGTAGGACAGAGCCATCTTTGTTCAGGCATCATCGAAGGTTTCCAGTGGGCTGGGTTAGGTCAGGGGTAAAAAAAAAAAAGAACTTTCCCGAAAAATTATACTTGCTGTATAGTGTGATCTGTGGGGACCCTTTAGAACATGTGGGACCCTTTGGGATCTGTAGGACCAGTGGGAACGGAACGGTTCACTTTCAGTAGCAAGCGGGTGGGGTGGGGGGACACATGGCAGGGAGATCTCACCAGAAGATATGAGGACAGGATATGGGACTCCTCCACCTAATAAATATCACTTTAAATTTGCTGCCAGCTCCTAACCTGACTGAATTGCTCCTGAATTCTGTAGACGGTAACGTTGTGCACTCCTTTTTTCTTTCAGGGGCATCCAAGAGCCACTGGAGAGTTTGGAATTGGCGTTCTGTTTCCTCCTCCCGGCAGATTTGTATTATTTGTCCCAGAGCCCCCACGCCGCGACCCTGAAGAAGGTGGACCTGAGTGGGAACAACCTGTCGGAGCTCCTCCTCCCCCCCTTCCAGCAGCTGCTGGCTGCCGTCTCCTCCTCCCTGCTCCATCTGGACGTCATGGAGTGCAAGCTGAACGACTCCGCCCTGTCGGCGCTGGTGCCCGCCCTCTGCCGCTGCTCCCGCTTGCAGCACCTCGGACTCTGCTGTAATCCGCTATCCTCCCAGGGACTGAGGACTCTCCTCCAGAACTGCGCGTGGCTCCGGGAGCTCCGGCTGGTGGTCTACCCGTGCCCGGTGGACTGTTACAGCGATGTGGCGGACTGGGTGGCTTCTCGCGGCTCTCCGCCGCACAGCTTCGTCGGCCAGGAGAAGCTTGCACTGTTCTCGGCGGAGCTGCAGGTGATGTTGGCGAGGGCGGAGCGGACGGACATCGTGTGGACGATGGATATGCGCGTTCACCGAAACCTGGACTACCTGAGCCTATAGTGCCGAAAGTCACCGGAATAGGGACTTGGGGTGCCAACCACGGCCAGGACTATATAAAGACGAAGAAGAGGGACGGCCAGGAAGAGGGTTAGAACCTCCGTCAGGTTTTAGAGCGGTCTGTATCCCTGGTGGGGGAATTTTTGTTCACTTCCTGTTCTGTCCGACGCCCATCAAATAGACAGGAAGTGAAAGAAAATCTCCACCAACCCAGACAGCGACCCTCCCCCACGCCACCCAGCACTGCAGAAAGCTGGACATTCCCCCTTCTGTGTCTCTATATTGGAGGAGCCGTCCGTGTTTTATATTATATAAGAATTCAGCTTTTCTGTGCAGCTATGACATCACTGGGATCAGAACTCCGAATAAAGTCTTTCTTACAATAAAATGATAGGCAGCAAAAGTTTATTTTCGGCATACTCCGTCCTTCCCTTCAGGTCTCCTATCTTTGGGTGTCGGAGGACGGTTCAGTCCACTGCTAGTTGCGTCAGGCCCTGATGATCGGGTAGACCCCAGACAGTGGGAGGACCCCCGACGGCACTACCTCCTGATGTGAGCGGAGAACCACGGGGTCTGGCCTGGAGGGTTTGGTGGCGACAGAAGCCTGTGGTGTTGTGCCCCCTGGGGGGTGGCGTCCCAGGGGTGCTCAGAAAGTCACATGGGTGTGGGACCCCACCTGACTCACTGATGCCCTTGGTCACACACCACATTGCTTATTTCTGCACCTCGCCTCCAAGACAGGCCTTATGGCTAGTCTGGGGCAATATTTTTGCACTCCGGCCCCTAAGGCCTGTCAGAGTGGTGCACTGGCACTTTAGATTTATTTAAGCACTCTATCCACGTTTGGCACTTTTTTATTTTACATTTTCAACCCACAGATGCTGAAGGTGCAGGTTTCTTCGGGGCCTATTCCCAATGCTGGGAGGAGATTCTGTGCCTCCTACGGGGTTCTCTGTCTCCTCCCACCCAGGAGGTGGGTCTCTCTTCGGGAGATCCCCCCTGCCTAGTACTGTGAGGGACCTGTTTCGGCAGGTCCCCAAAGGATCGGGGTCCACCAGCCTTCGGGTTGGTGGGCCAACAGTCTCAACCCCTGTCAGGAGCCTTGCGCCCCGGGGGGTCGGGAAAGTAGGTCCCTTCTTTGGAAGGACTTTGCCCCCTTGTGCACGTTTTTGTGTGCCGTGATTTCACGGTTGCACTTTTTTTGTTCACAGGGGGAAGTTTGTTTAGACGCACATCCACGGGCTTCAAAAAAGCCATGATCTCTGTGCATGGTATAGAGAAGCACAGAGACCCATTAATGACATCACTGGGGTCTATAGTAACATAGGTAATGGAAGCAGAAAGGTTTTATTTGAAAATGTTGATGAGGGGGGAGGAGAGGAACCAGGGAAGGCAAAATATAAGCAGCTTTTTTTGGATGGAATGGGGAAAATTTAGTACCCCTGCCAGGTTCTCTATCACTGTCCCATTGGGGGGATTTCACTTCCTGTCCCAGAGACACAGCAGTAGGTGAAAGGAAATCCTTCCATAGGGAGGGGGAAACCTCTCTTAGACAGATATTGGTGTCCCCATAAAACAATCCCACCGCATTCCAGTGACAACTTCCATCCAGGTGTCCCCAGCAGGAGGAAGGTGGTCCTGATTCCTCCTATATAGATCTTTATTATCACTAGAGGGGTCCCCAGCAGGAGGAAGGAGGTCCTGATTCCTCCTATATAGATCTTTATTATCACTAGAGGGGTCCCCAGCAGGAGGAAGGAGGTCCTGATTCCTCCTATATAGATCTTTATTATCACTAGAGGGGTCCCCAGCAGGAGGAAGGAGGTCCTGATTCCTCCTATATAGATCTTTATTATCACTAGAGGGGTCCCCAGCAGGAGGAAGGAGGTCCTGATTCCTCCTATATAGATCTTTATTATCACTAGAGGGGTCCCCAGCAGGAGGAAGGAGGTCCTGATTCCTCCTATATAGATCTTTATTATCACTAGAGGGGTCCCCAGCAGGAGGAAGGAGGTCCTGATTCCTCCTATATAGATCTTTATTATCACTAGAGGGGTCCCCAGCAGGAGGAAGGAGGTCCTGATTCCTCCTATATAGATCTTTATTATCACTAGAGGGGTCCCCAGCAGGAGGAAGGAGGTCCTGATTCCTCCTATATAGATCTTTATTATCACTAGAGGGGTCCCCAGCAGGAGGAAGGAGGTCCTGATTCCTCCTATATAGATCTTTATTATCACTAGAGGGGTCCCCAGCAGGAGGAAGGAGGTCCTGATTCCTCCTATATAGATCTTTATTATCACTAGAGGGGTCCCCAGCAGGAGGAAGGAGGTCCTGATTCCTCCTATATAGATCTTTATTATCACTAGAGGGGTCCCCAGCAGGAGGAAGGAGGTCCTGATTCCTCCTATATAGATCTTTATTATCACTAGAGGGGTCCCCAGCAGGAGGAAGGAGGTCCTGATTCCTCCTATATAGATCTTTATTATCACTAGAGGGGTCCCCAGCAGGAGGAAGGAGGTCCTGATTCCTCCTATATAGATCTTTATTATCACTAGAGGGGTCCCCAGCAGGAGGAAGGAGGTCCTGATTCCTCCTATATAGATCTTTATTATCACTAGAGGGGTCCCCAGCAGGAGGAAGGAGGTCCTGATTCCTCCTATATAGATCTTTATTATCACTAGAGGGGTCCCCAGCAGGAGGAAGGAGGTCCTGATTCCTCCTATATAGATCTTTATTATCACTAGAGGGGTCCCCAGCAGGAGGAAGGAGGTCCTGATTCCTCCTATATAGATCTTTATTATCACTAGAGGGGTCCCCAGCAGGAGGAAGGAGGTCCTGATTCCTCCTATATAGATCTTTATTATCACTAGAGGGGTCCCCAGCAGGAGGAAGGAGGTCCTGATTCCTCCTATATAGATCTTTATTATCACTAGAGGGGTCCCCAGCAGGAGGAAGGAGGTCCTGATTCCTCCTATATAGATCTTTATTATCACTAGAGGGGTCCCCAGCAGGAGGAAGGAGGTCCTGATTCCTCCTATATAGATCTTTATTATCACTAGAGGGGTCCCCAGCAGGAGGAAGGAGGTCCTGATTCCTCCTATATAGATCTTTATTATCACTAGAGGGGTCCCCAGCAGGAGGAAGGAGGTCCTGATTCCTCCTATATAGATCTTTATTATCACTAGAGAGATCCCCAGCAGGGGGAAGGAGATCACACGAACCAGGCAAGACTCCTCCCACCGGTCACATGACCACAACATCATCACAGGTCCTTAAGACCATGAGCCAGGTCCCCTCCCCTACATGTGGCTGGTCACATGATCACGTCGTCATCCCAGGTCCTCCCTCCCCTGGAATGCAGCGTGTGTCATGCATGTCCTGCCGGTTACATAAGACGTCCTGACCGTAGGAGAGGTAAAGGTTCCGATTTGCTTTGTTTTGGTGTTTTCTGACTCTCCAGACGGACGTTTGTTGTTCGCTCGGGTTCTCGCTGGCGAAAAAGTTCGGCGGAGTGTTCACCGTCCGGCTTTGTTATTTATAAACAAAGTTTTTTTTGCAATTTGTTACTTTTTAAAAGCTGCCGGGGGAAGGGG
>NW_017308928.1:43691-51981 GCF_000935625.1 Nanorana parkeri | reverse complement strand
TGTGTCTCTTTATGACCAGAAGAGGTACTGGCAACCGGCTGGAGTACCCCCCCCCCTCCCCCGTAGGCGAGAAATTGTTTCCCAATCTGTCAAAAAACACCCAAATCTGGTGACCGACGTGAACCGGTGCCGCGTTCACGTTGCGTCTTCTTTCCGCGTATGTCACCCGTCCCCATTGATTTAAGCGGGTTCCTGTACTCGCGACAAACGCAGAAAAGAATCCCGTGTATCTGTCCCGGGTTTTTTTCCTCGCGCGTTTGTAAAACGATTTCACCGGGCCGCTTTTTGGGTGCCATTAGCCGACTAAAGCGCCGCGAGCACGTTTCGCTCTCGTGTGCGCTTTGTGAACGCGTGCATTTTTACGTGTGTTTGACGCACGGTCCCAAAACATCTAGGCGTGAATGGGCACTTGGGGGTCACCATACATGTAACAATCTGCCCATTGGTGGTGTCACAAGGGTGGTGCAGGGGGTGAGCGGCACGCACCCGGGTGCCACCATTGGGGGGGTGACGCCAAAATGACTGACAGTCATTTTGGTGTCACCCCCCCTCTAAAAAGTCGGACACTTGGTCACGGTTTGAGAGAGCCCGGCGGTGTCAGGAGAGAGGAGGGGACCCGTCGGCATACCTCATCCCGCCGGGTGAACGTCCCCCTCCTCTCTCTGCCGGCGTCCATCACCAAGATGATCGCCGGCAGGCGTCAATAAGACGACCCGACATGTGCGATGCCGTCACGGTGGGGTGTCGCCCGGTCTCCGCTCCTCCCGGTGTCACCCTGCTGCCAATACAATCCATGTGATAGGAGGACCTACCTTACCCATCGGATCAGGCCGTCCCTCGTACTACGTACTCGTTGGTAAATCTAATGCCGATTGTGCAATCGGACTGTAACGTGTGCGCCGAGATGAAAGCTGACAATACACGGTGCAATCTGATTGTACAATCTCCTTCTAGATCTGCCATTATCTATGTGGAGACGGTCTGGTCTGAATGGATTGTTTTAGGTTTGTCTTTGTATTACCCATCTCTGGTAAAGGCGATTGTACAATCAGATTGATTGGGAAGCTTTAGTAAACGAGACCAATTCTCGGGAAAGTCTCTGCTCGGGGGTTGGAGGCAAATTCCTTCACACCAATGGGGATTGATTCAACTTCCAGCTGACCATACACGTTCCATCGTGATTGTACAATCTGCTTCAGATCTAGTAACCACAATGTAAAGCCAACCCAGCCACACACGTTACAATCTGTACAATCTCTTACCGGTCCAGTCCGTAGCCTGTTCTTCTTCCAGGACGGCTGTCTGAGAGATGATTGGCTGCCCGAAGCCAAAAAAGGATTAAGTCTGCCCCCCCGTCACCCCCTCCCCCCATTGAGGTTTGTGTTGTATGGTACCCATTTTAGATTGGGGTATCCCATCTGGGTGTCTGAGGGGTTCCCTATTCCTAAGCCACAAGATCCCATCCCCCCAGCAAGGTTTGGGGGCGACTTATGTCCTACTTGGGGGTTGGGTCGGGTAGATTGTACAATCGGATTGTATAGTATGTGGTCAGCTTTTACAATACTGTCCTTGCCATTGACCAGATGCACTAGAACACATATACGGTGCCTTGGTGGCCCATTCGTTGCGGTGCCTTGGCGGCCCATTCATAACGAACGAACGGCCCTAACGCATCGCTCGTTGACGCATTTGAATGTTTTCGTGTGTGTGTCCCCTCCCCAGGGGCCCTAAAGCTTCTTATATTTCCTTTGTCCCGCACAGGTGGAGCTCGGCCATGTGCGGCGCACGCAAGAAGAGGTTCCTGCTGCTCTACGGGACGCAGAAGGGGCAATCCAAAGCCATCGCCGAGGAAATTGGCCAGCAGGCAGATCGCCACGGCTACGTTGCCGACATTTTCTCCTTACAGGATTTGGACGAGGTGAGCCGCCATCAGTCCTGGCGCAGCGCGGGGCCCCTAGAGTCCTGGCGCAGCGCGGGGCCCGTAGAGTCCTGGCGCAGCGCGGTGCCCGTAGAGTCCTGGCGCAGCGCGGTGCCCGTAGAGTCCTGGCGCAGCGCGGTGCCCGTAGAGTCCTGGCGCAGCGCGGTGCCCGTAGAGTCCTGGCGCAGCGCGGTGCCCGTAGAGTCCTGGCGCAGCGCGGTGCCCGTAGAGTCCTGGCGCAGCGCGGTGCCCGTAGAGTCCTGGCGCAGCGCGGTGCCCGTAGAGTCCTGGCGCAGCGCGGTGCCCGTAGAGTCCTGGCGCAGCGCGGTGCCCGTAGAGTCCTGGCGCAGCGCGGTGCCCGTAGAGTCCTGGCGCAGCGCGGTGCCCGTAGAGTCCTGGCGCAGCGCGGTGCCCGTAGAGTCCTGGCGCAGCGCGGTGCCCGTAGAGTCCTGGCGCAGCGCGGTGCCCGTAGAGTCCTGGCGCAGCGCGGTGCCCGTAGAGTCCTGGCGCAGCGCGGTGCCCGTAGAGTCCTGGCGCAGCGCGGTGCCCGTAGAGTCCTGGCGCAGCGCGGTGCCCGTAGAGTCCTGGCGCAGCGCGGTGCCCGTAGAGTCCTGGCGCAGCGCGGTGCCCGTAGAGTCCTGGCGCAGCGCGGTGCCCGTAGAGTCCTGGCGCAGCGCGGTGCCCGTAGAGTCCTGGCGCAGCGCGGTGCCCGTAGAGTCCTGGCGCAGCGCGGTGCCCGTAGAGTCCTGGCGCAGCGCGGTGCCCGTAGAGTCCTGGCGCAGCGCGGTGCCCGTAGAGTCCTGGCGCAGCGCGGTGCCCGTAGAGTCCTGGCGCAGCGCGGTGCCCGTAGAGTCCTGGCGCAGCGCGGTGCCCGTAGAGTCCTGGCGCAGCGCGGTGCCCGTAGAGTCCTGGCGCAGCGCGGTGCCCGTAGAGTCCTGGCGCAGCGCGGTGCCCGTAGAGTCCTGGCGCAGCGCGGTGCCCGTAGAGTCCTGGCGCAGCGCGGTGCCCGTAGAGTCCTGGCGCAGCGCGGTGCCCGTAGAGTCCTGGCGCAGCGCGGTGCCCGTAGAGTCCTGGCGCAGCGCGGTGCCCGTAGAGTCCTGGCGCAGCGCGGTGCCCGTAGAGTCCTGGCGCAGCGCGGTGCCCGTAGAGTCCTGGCGCAGCGCGGTGCCCGTAGAGTCCTGGCGCAGCGCGGTGCCCGTAGAGTCCTGGCGCAGCGCGGTGCCCGTAGAGTCCTGGCGCAGCGCGGTGCCCGTAGAGTCCTGGCGCAGCGCGGTGCCCGTAGAGTCCTGGCGCAGCGCGGTGCCCGTAGAGTCCTGGCGCAGCGCGGTGCCCGTAGAGTCCTGGCGCAGCGCGGTGCCCGTAGAGTCCTGGCGCAGCGCGGTGCCCGTAGAGTCCTGGCGCAGCGCGGTGCCCGTAGAGTCCTGGCGCAGCGCGGTGCCCGTAGAGTCCTGGCGCAGCGCGGTGCCCGTAGAGTCCTGGCGCAGCGCGGTGCCCGTAGAGTCCTGGCGCAGCGCGGTGCCCGTAGAGTCCTGGCGCAGCGCGGTGCCCGTAGAGTCCTGGCGCAGCGCGGTGCCCGTAGAGTCCTGGCGCAGCGCGGTGCCCGTAGAGTCCTGGCGCAGCGCGGTGCCCGTAGAGTCCTGGCGCAGCGCGGTGCCCGTAGAGTCCTGGCGCAGCGCGGTGCCCGTAGAGTCCTGGCGCAGCGCGGTGCCCGTAGAGTCCTGGCGCAGCGCGGTGCCCGTAGAGTCCTGGCGCAGCGCGGTGCCCGTAGAGTCCTGGCGCAGCGCGGTGCCCGTAGAGTCCTGGCGCAGCGCGGTGCCCGTAGAGTCCTGGCGCAGCGCGGTGCCCGTAGAGTCCTGGCGCAGCGCGGTGCCCGTAGAGTCCTGGCGCAGCGCGGTGCCCGTAGAGTCCTGGCGCAGCGCGGTGCCCGTAGAGTCCTGGCGCAGCGCGGTGCCCGTAGAGTCCTGGCGCAGCGCGGTGCCCGTAGAGTCCTGGCGCAGCGCGGTGCCCGTAGAGTCCTGGCGCAGCGCGGTGCCCGTAGAGTCCTGGCGCAGCGCGGTGCCCGTAGAGTCCTGGCACAGCGCGGGGCCCGTAGAGTCCTGGCATAGAGGGACCCGGAGCTCCTGATGTGGCCATCTCTGTCTCACTAAGGGGCCCGTACAGCCCGCGCACGGAGGGTTCCGGAGCTCCTATGGGCAGATTTACCTGAGAGCTCGCGATATACTGAACTCTGTACCGGGACAGAGCCGGGCACCTCGGCAGCAGCGGGGATTTGGGCTCGGATCTGATTGCTGAACTCCAGACACAATGCACCAGTCCGGACCTGGACAGCGTGTGGCCGGCTTAACTAGAATGAGACTACAAAAAGATATTAAGAAGCAGCTTAGAGCTGGTGGGACTTGTAGTTCCTTATCTGTTGTACTGCCAGGAGAGGTGCTGGGATTTGTAGTCTCATATTGGCTGGCTGTGTGGGGAGAGCGATCTACATAGATTTTATTGCACATGTGTTCCATGTTTGTGTTTCAGTTTAATCTGGAGGAGGAGCGGGATCCTGTGATCATCGTCATCTCCACCACGGGGACCGGAGAGCCCCCGGAGCCCGCAACCAAATTTGTGCGGGGGATTCAGAGCAAAGCGCTCCCGGCGGACCACTTGGCGCACCTGCGATACGGATTATTGGGTGCGTGTCACACACACGGGACATCTGACTGCATACCAACCCCCATAGGTCCCGTCTAATTTCTGTGTTCCTGACCATCCAGTCCCCAGATTTACACAGGTCTGCAATGCAGAACAGCCCACTTGCAGGGCAGGATATTTTTTTTTCTCCTTACGTGAGGACTGCTGCACACCTAAATGCAGGGGTACCCCTAGACTTATCACTACCTGAGACAGGAAGGGGGGAGGTGGTGGGTGTACGTTACTAAGGCGGGCAGGTAGATCACTTTTATGTGCATTTCCTATTCTTATACAATTCCTTTGTTGATAATTTTCTGATTTGTGACGCGACATTTTCCTCGTTCTGATGCTCCTCCAGCCCTCGGCGACACTGAATTTACCTTCTTCTGCAACGGCGGAAAGATTGTGGACCGCAGGTTCCAGGAACTGGGCGCCAAACGTTTCTATGACACGGGCTACGCGGACGATTCTATAGGGTAAGCGACACCAGCTGACTAATGCTACGGGAGCGTTGTCATCCTAGGGCAGGAAGTGCTTTAATGGCGGGATCACCGCCACATCTAAGATGGGGATCAGGGCGAGGGGTGTTCAGGCAGAGGCCATCCACAGACAGAAGGAGGAGACTGGAATGGTGAACAACGACCACTATAGTAACATCCTTCCAGGCTGAAATAAGACGCATGTCTCTAAACATCCACCCTTCACATGTTCCTGCAACAACCCCCCCGTGACCGGTCTTTATTACAAGAGGGGGCGGAGACGAGACCAGTCACCCTGCACAAGGAGAGAGAACAGCAGTGAGCGGTCCTTATTACAAGAGGGGGCGGAAACAAGACCAGTCACCCTGCACGAGTAGAGAGAGCAGCAGTGAGCGGTCCTTATTACAAGAGGGGGCGGAAACAAGACCAGTCACCCTGCACGAGTAGAGAGAGCAGCAGTGAGCGGTCCTTATTACAAGAGGGGGCGGAAACAAGACCAGTCACCCTGCACGAGTAGAGAGAGCAGCAGTGAGCGGTCCTTATTACAAGAGGGGGCGGAGACAAGACCAGTCACCTTGCACAAGTAGAGAGAACAGTGAGCGGTCCTTATTACAAGAGGGGGCGGAAACAAGACCAGTCACTCTGCACAAGTAGAGAGAACAGCAGTGAGCGGTCCTTATTACAAGAGGGGGCGGAGACGAGACCAGCCACCCTGCACAAGTAGAGAGAACAGCAGTGAGCGGTCCTTATTACAAGAGGGGGCGGAGACGAGACCAGTCACTCTGCACAAGTAGAGAGAACAGCAGTGAGCAGTCCTTATTACAAGAGGGGGCGGAGACAAGACCAGTCACCCTGCACAAGTAGAGAGAACAGCAGTGAGCGGTCCTTATTACAAGAGGGGGCGGAGACAAGACCTGTCACCTTGCACAAGTAGAGAGAACAGCAGTGAGCGGTCCTTATTACAAGAGGGGGCGGAGACGAGACCAGCCACCTTGCACAAGTAGAGAGAACAGCAGTGAGCGGTCCTTATTACAAGAGGGGGCGGAGACGAGACCAGTCACCCTGCACAAGTAGAGAGAACAGCAGTGAGCGGTCCTTATTACAGGAGGGGGCGGAGACTAGACCAGTCACCCTGCACAAGTAGAGAGAACAGCAGTGACCGGTCTTTATTACAGGAGGGGGCGGAGACTAGACCAGTCACCCTGCACAAGTAGAGAGAACAGCAGTGAGCGGTCCTTATTACAAGAGGGGGTGGAGACAAGACCAGTCACCCTGCACAAGGAGAGAGTAGCAGTGACCGGTCTTTATTACAGGAAGCTCCAAGTCTCACACTGGATGACTGCACAGATCTGGAAGAAATACACAAAGCTCACCAGGGAGAAGTCACATGACTCTGGTATGGGGACGATGTTTCCTCATCCCAGAGTTTACCTTTTAAAGGTCAGGGCTTTTCCCCATAGTTCTCCTTAGGGTAACGGGAGGACACAAACTAGCGTCATCCGTTACCCTAAGCTCAGTATACCGCGAGCTACAGCTCCCTATATACTGAGACGCCGCACCTGGAGCGGATCCCGACTTAGATGTCTGGATCCGCCCAGCTGCGTGAGTGACAGCTGGCTCTGCCTATCTAGAGGCAGAGCCAGCTGTACCCGCCCCCTCCCCCGTCCGTTCCGCCAGTCAGCGCTGGCGGATCGGAGGGGAGGGGGGAATACAGCCCCTCCCCCGGCAGAGAGCCCTGACAGGATCGAGAGGTGAGCGAACGCCGGTATGTGTTCGCTCACCTCCCGATCTACTGAGCCGACCTGTGACAGTCTCATTGTCACAGGTCGGCTTAGAACTATGAGGTGAGTGGAAATCACTCATGTCATAGTTCTCCTTTAATGAATATAACATGCGGTACTAGTTGTGGTTTGGGTAACATTCGGCTGCCATATTGTTTTCAGCCTGGAGCTGGTGGTGGACCCGTGGATCGAAGGACTTTGGGCCGCACTGAAGAGAGAATTCATGAACAGGACGGACGATCCGGAGAAGGACATCAGGACGACGGCCGGCGATCAGAAAGTGCAAAATGTCCCAGGAAATCTGGACCAGCAGGTGAAAGCCATCAACCTGAACGTCTCGCCGACTCCGAGCATTGCCTTGCCGAAGGTCGACGCGCCTACAGAGGGTGCGCCATCGCTGGCCCGCTCCGTGCCGCCTCTCTGCCAGTCCAGCCTCACCGTGCCCAGTCTGCCCTTCCCGTACATGGATGTCCAAATCCCAGACTGTGACGGAGAGGTGAGTCCTCGTTACCGGGTGTCACTTGGTGATCGGTGCTTTCAGATTTTGGTGTTTTCATGGGGGCTGCCCCCGGCACTGCAAGGGGTTAACTGCTCCTCGGGGGGGTGTAAGGGACTGGCAAGGGAGTGTGCCCAGCGGTCTGAGAACTCGCCACTGATTGCGTCCTATGTCCTCTGATCGCAGGAAGCCGACCCCGCCTCTCTTTATCCCGGAGAAACCGTTGTCGGGGTTCCGATCGCCCAGGCGACGCGTCTGACCACCGAGGAGGCTGAGAAGACGGCTCTGATGCTGGAGCTGGACGTGGCGGTAAGTTTATTATCCATTCTGCTGCAAAAGTGATCAGTTCTGATCGATAGAGATCAATTCCAGGCTATAGTGCCGGGTCACAATCCGTGTCTGTGTTATACTGCTCCATTTGTCACCACTACACGGGTTCTCCTCTCGCTGTGCATGTCTGGGGGTCAAGTGCCTGTCTGGGGACCCTGTGCATGTCTGAGGGTCAAGTGCCTGTCTGGGGACCCTCTGCCTATAAAGGGATCTAGTGCCTATCTGGGGACCCTGTGCCTATAAAGGGATCTAGTGCCTATCTGGGGACCCTGTGCCTATAAAGGGATCTAGTGCCTATCTGGGGACCCTGTGCCTATAAAGGGATCTAGTGCCTATCTGGGGACCCTGTGCCTATAAAGGGATCTAGTGCCTATCTGGGGACCCTGTGCCTATAAAGGGATCTAGTGCCTATCTGGGGACCCTGTGCCTATAAAGGGATCTAGTGCCTATCTGGGGACCCTGTGCCTATAAAGGGATCTAGTGCCTATCTGGGGACCCTGTGCCTATAAAGGGATCTAGTGCCTATCTGGGGACCCTGTGCCTATAAAGGGATCTAGTGCCTATCTGGGGACCCTGTGCCTATAAAGGGATCTAGTGCCTATCTGGGGAC
>NW_017308928.1:27445-40044 GCF_000935625.1 Nanorana parkeri | reverse complement strand
GTTTTCTCAAATTTGACAGCAAAAGTTGAAATAGGCTTTAAAGCAATGGCTAGCTTTACCAATTGCTTACCCTGATCTTCTTTTACGGCTCATACACTGATCATTTTTCCTTTTTTGCCACACGGGCGTTGCCAAACAACATGGATTTGGGAATGCTGGGCTATTGTATTCTGATAGTCAGAATACAAGAAGATAATAATAAGTTGCTTGAAGAAGAACACATACTGTCGCTCACTCACTTTCCGATCATCTCCCTGCAGAGAGCGGTGACTGTCAGTCACCAATCCCCATAGGAATATACCCCCTATCCTCTCCGATCCTCCAGCGCTGACTGGCAGAACGGACATGGGGGGGGGCGGGTACAGTTGGCTCTTCCTCTAGATAGGCAGAGCCAGCTGTCACTCATGCAGCTGGGCGGATCTCGACATCGATGTCGGGATCCGCTCTAGCTGCGGCGTCTCAGTATACCGCGAGCTGTAGCTCCCTATATACTGAGCTTAGGGTAACGGGAGGACGCTAGTTTGTGTCCTTCTGTTACCCTAAGGAGAACTATGGGGAAAAGCCTTAACCCCATAGTCCTACTTTAAGGCATCAGCATACCTAGACATTTTGGACAATTTCATGCTCCCAACTTTGTGGGAGGAGTTTGGGGACGGCCCCTTCCTGTTCCAACATGACTGCGCACCAGTGCACAAAGCAAGGTCCATAAAGACATGGATGGGGGAGTTTGGGGTGGAGAAACCTGACTGACCACAACCCCATAGAACACCTTTGGGCTGAATTAGAGGCGGAGACTGCGAGCCCGGCCTCCTCCCCCAACATCAGCACCTGACCTCACAAATGGTCCAACATTCCCATAGACACACTCCTAAACCTTGTGGACGCCTTCCCAGAAGAGTTGAAGCTGTTATAGCGGCAAAGGGCGGAGCCAACCCAATACTGAACCCTACGGACTAAGACTGGGATGCCATTAAAGTTCATGTGTGTGTAAAGGCGTCCCAATACTTTTGGCAATATAGTGTATCTCCGGGTCATCTTCATAGACTTGCCCATAGAAAGTTGTATGCACAACACCTCCTATTTATCTTTTATCATCAGGAAGTTGCCGAGCCAACAGAGGTGAGTCCGATCCCGGGACGATTCCTCTCTGCAGAATTTCCAAAGAACTCTGAGTCACGCCAGCTGCGGTGTGAGAAAGTCAATATAATGGCGGCACTCGATGGAGCCGATCCAGTACCTGGCAGAGACAAAACACGAGTCTTCGTCCATTGATTTTAATATCCGTCATCCATGATTGGACATAAATGTAGTTTATTTTACATCCATATTCGGGGGGGGGAGGGGTAATATGAAACATGGTCAGATCACACACATAATTATTATTATTACAGGAGAACTATGGGTTTCCCCATAGTTCTCCTTAGGTCTCATACGCAGGGCGGTCTCTACACTTTGCACCACCTGAGGGTGAGGGGCGTTGCTCCTGGAGGTGCACGATCTCGGGGAAGAAGGGGGGCAGTTTGGTGTTAAAGGGGAGCACTGGTGGTGCATGTTGCCAGGGAAGCAATGTTACCAGCAGTGGCGTCACAAGGGGGGTGCGGCCCGCACACGGGTGCCACCATTGACGTCTCGGCGGGGTGACACTCGGTGCCCGCTCGGGGTGTCCCCCAGCCTCAGGACGCCCCTGGTTACCAGGGAGGCATGAAAGTGGTGCATGTTACCGAGGGGGGGGGGCCCTGGCTCCAGCTCTGTCCGGCGCACCAGCGAGGTACATGCATCACTAAACACCGCTGGTACGAAGGTCGAGTCGCCTCTGAAATTCTCTGTTTTATGCGTTTACCTGACAGCGTACGGATGTGAACCTCCAGCCAGGAGACTCCTTCTATGTTATCTGCCCGAATCCCCCCGAGGAGGTCGGCGAGCTCCTGAATAAGCTGGGACTGGCTGAGAAGAGGAGGTGTCGGGTCTGCATGGCTGTTAAAACCGGAACAAAGAAAAGAGGTGAGCCACATTGTGGGCGCGGCCTGTCGTGTGGACGGGATTCAAAGCTCAACTCCCGGATCAGCAGATGTAGTTCTCATAGAAGAGTTATGTGTGATTGTTCTGCAATATTGGTGAGCTTTGTGTATTTCTTCCAGATCTGTGCAGTAATCCAGTGTGAGACTTGGAGCTTCCTGTAATAAAGACCGGTCACTGCTGCTTTCTCTCCTTGTGCAGGGTGACTGGTCTTGTCTCCGCCCCCTCCTGTAATAAAGACTGCTCACTGCTGCTCTCTCTCCTTGTGCAGGGTGACTGGTCTTGTCTCCGCCCCCTCCTGTAATAAAGACTGCTCACTGCTGCTCTCTCTCCTTGTGCAGGGTGACTGGTCTTGTCTCCGCCCCCTCCTGTAATAAAGACTGCTCACTGCTGCTCTCTCTCCTTGTGCAGGGTGACTGGTCTTGTCTCCGCCCCCTCCTGTAATAAAGACTGCTCACTGCTGCTCTCTCTCCTTGTGCAGGGTGACTGGTCTTGTCTCCGCCCCCTCCTGTAATAAAGACTGCTCACTGCTGCTCTCTCTCCTTGTGCAGGGTGACTGGTCTTGTCTCCGCCCCCTCCTGTAATAAAGACTGCTCACTGCTGCTCTCTCTCCTTGTGCAGGGTGACTGGTCTTGTCTCCGCCCCCTCCTGTAATAAAGACTGATCACTGCTGCTCTCTCTACTTATGCAGGGTGACTGGTCTTGTCTCCGCCACCTCTAGTGGTCCTCTGCAGGCAGCCTGTAGTGGGTGGAGCCTGCTGTGGTCGGTGATGACCTGTGTTTAGAAATAACTGACACTTCCTGTTCTTCGTCCTCCAGATCGGTGAGGAGTTGGATGGATCCGGATTTTATTTTCTCTTTTCTTTCTCTCAGGAGCCGCGGTGCCAGATTATATTCCACAAAAATGTTCTGTGGAGTTCATGTTGACGTGGAGCCTCGAAATCAGAGCGACCCCCAAAAAGGTGCGCCGCGTTCCCATCGGAGTGTATCTAAACCTGAGAAAATTTCCTATATTGAGTCTTCCCGTCACCTGATGTGCGGCCCCATCTATACTTGGCAAGCGTTTTTGCCCATTTTTACCTAAGCACTTCCTGTCCTAGGGTGACAACACTCGCTCACTGTACTTTATGTAGGAGCAGTGTAGTCACTTTTAGGACAGGAACTGTTTTAGAACTACACCCCTCCCTCTCATTTCTATAAGATGGGAAGGGTGTTCCTCGGTTCCAACACACTTCCTGTCTCAGAGTGGAAATGCTGCTACTCCCTAGATACAGTTGGTCAGTGAGCGTTGTCACCCTAAGACAGGAAACCCCATGTCTTGGAGATGAGGGAGGAGTTCCACAGTTCTAAAACACTTCCTGTTCGAGGGTGACAACACTCACTGTACTGTATCTATGGAGGGGTAGTGCAGTCACCCTAGAACAGGAAGTGTGTTAGATCTATGGAATACTTCCCCCTCTCCTTATCTCTGTAGCATGGGGGAGGTACTCCACTGTTCTAACACACTTCCTGCCCTAGGGTGACAACGCTGCTCTTCCATGGATACAGTGCTGGGTGCATTGTCATCTTAAGACAGGAAGCTCCCCGGTCATAGAGGTTAGGAGAGGGGGAGGTGTTCCACAATTCTAACACACTTCCTGTCTTCGGGTGACAGTGCTGTTGCTCCTCCCTACATATAGTACAGTCAGTGAGCGTTGTCTTCCTGTCTTAGGGTGACAATGCTCACTCAATGTACTGTATCTATGGTGGAGCAGCGTTGTCACTGTAGGACAGGAAGTGTTTTAGAACTATGGAACACCTCCCCCTCTATATCATGGGAGGTGTTCCACAGTCCTAACACACTCCCTGTCCTACAGTGACAATGCTGCTCATCCATCGATACAATATGGTGAATGAGCGTTGTCACTCTATGACAGGAAGTGTTTTAGAACTGTGCAAACACCTCCCTCATCTCCGTGACATGGGGGGTTTCCTGTCTTGGGGTGACAACGCTAACTCACCGTACTGTATCTGGGGAGGAACAGTGCTTGTCACCCTAGGACAAGAAGCGTTTTAGAACTGTGCAACACCTCCCACTCTCTCCTTATCTCTGACATGGGGGGAGGTATTCCACAATTCTCACGCAGGGTGACCAGCACTGTTCCTCCCCATATATAGTGCAGTAAGTGAGCGTTGTCACCCTAACAGGGGAAACCTCCATGTCCTAGAGATGAATGTGCTAGAACTATGGAACCCCTCCTCTCCTCATCTCCATAGCATGGGGGGTGGGGGGTTCTGTACTCTACAGAGGGAAGATGGGCAGAGGGCACAGGATACAGGACAGCATTGTATTTCTGGCGGGATCAGCGGGTATTGTTTGCACTTCTTAAACCTAAATACCAAAACTGACCAAAAGTACCCCAAAAACGGGAATTTACATTTCGGGGTTCACGTACTGTAGACTCGTGTTGTCACGCGTTCCGGATTCTGGCCGTAGACGTGACCGCTATGTGGCTGGGGGCGGCCGTCCAATTACAGTTGGGTTAATCTGGTGACGGTCTCACCGTACCGCCGTGTGAAGTCTCCGGGGACGGTGTGGAGCTCACCGCGCGGTTTTCCGATGTTCTTTTGGCTCCTCCCCCCTGACCACGTTCTGGAAGATTTACCCTCCGATTGTTCTTTACTCCGCAGGCCTTCATCCGAGCTTTGGTGGAGCACACCACTGATGCCGGGGAGCGGCGAAGGCTCCAGGAGCTGTGCAGCAAGCAAGGCGGGTCGGACTATAACCGCTTTGTCCGCGACCTCTCGGCCAGCCTCCTTGACCTCCTCCATGCCTTTCCAAGCTGCAGGCCTCCGATGGCGTTACTGATAGGTACGTGGACGTGAGTGACCTGAAATGAGGAGAGGGCCTCAAAGCCGCCATTCAGAGATGGAGAGGACTGAGATACCCAATGCTTGCCGGGATGATGGTCTGTGTTATACTGGTAATGGTTGCTGAGGTTAGGGGCTGATTTATAAATCTTCCGCCCAGCGAATAGCTTGGTGAAGGCCGTTCGCACAGCGCTGCCGCCACTAGGTGGCGCTGAGGAGCATAGAAAATGCCAGTGCTCCTCATGTTCATCCAGTGTTGGTAGTCCTGTCCGAATGTCACCACCACTAGGTGGCGCTGAGGTGCATAGGAAATTTCAGTGCTCTTCAGCTAGTGGTGGTAGTGCTGTCCAAATGTCGCCACCACCGCTAGATTGCGCTGAGGTGCATAGGACTTTCCAGTGCTCCTCAGCTTCACCTAGTGGTGGTAGTGCAATCCAAATGTCGCCACCACCACTAAATGGGGCATGGGAAATTCCAGTTCTCCTCAGCTTCATCTACTGGTGGAAGTGCCGTGCAAATGTCACCACCAGCTCTAGGTGGCACAGAGGAGCATAGGACTTTTTCTGATGCTCCTCTGCTTCCTCTAGTGGTGGTAGTGTCGTCCGAATGTTGCCACCACCGCTAGATGGCGCTGAGGAGCATAGGACTTTGCTGGGCTCCTTAGCTTCATCTAGTGGTGGTAGTGCGTCCAAATGTCACCACCAGTTCTAGGTGGCGCTGAGGAGCATAAGACTTTCCAATGCTACTCTGCTTCCTCTAGTGGTGGTAGTGTCTTGCGAATGTCAACCAGTGGTGCATGCTGGTATAAGGTACATAGACTGGAGGGATTTGCCATGTGCTCAGACCAGCCGTGACCAGACATGGCATAGGGCTGGGTACTCTTCAGCGTGGCCCCCAGTTTAGGCCTAGGGTTGGGCACAGGCTGGAGTGAGGGGAAGGTTTCCCTGAGGTCTCCAACATGGAGGAGGTCTGTGTTGCTGTTAGAGGAAGAGAACCGGGACCAATGCAGGCTCTAGAAGTATCCTGGAACTAAGTGGACTTGAGGAGCATGGTCGGTGTCTTTCCTGTGTTCAGGATCTGTATCCATCCTTCCTGTCTGCTACATCAGTTGCTGTCCGCTGTCTCCCAAGTGGATCTACACTGATATACCTACAAGGTCTGGTGAGTCAGGAGCTCTTGTCCGTTACCTCTGAAAGCTTGGAACCCCCCGCATACTCCTCTCTCCCCAGAGAAGATGTTCAATAAAACGTTATTCAGCATTATACTACTGGAGTGGACGTCAGTTTGTGGGCACCAGAAGAAGGGCGGCAGAAGAAGGGCGGTTAGTGCTAATGGGTGGGCAGCTGAAGAACATACCCTAGACCAGGGGTGCCCACAAGGTCGATCGCGATCTACCAATCGATCGCATAGTGATCACTGGTAGATCGCAATGTCCCCTCCTCCTGCCCGTGGGGCTTCTCTGGATCCCCGCTGCTCTCCCCATATGTATGCAGCGGGGATCCGAGAAGAAGGGAAGAAGCCGCTGTAGGCGGGGGGGCGGTAGACGCAGCCGCTGTCACAGAACTAAGGCCGAGCGGTGAGTAGAGAGAGAGAGAGAGATGCCACGCCAGGTTCTGACAGCCGGCGCCTCTCTCTCCCCTCACCGATCGGCCTTAGTTCTGTGACATCGGCTCCGCCCCCTCCCCCCCCCCGTGGCTGAAGTGCTTCTTTCACTTCTCGGATCCCTCGCTGCCTCTGCCCGGGCAATCAGCAGCTCCTTCGGGGTTGAGCACTACATACTATTTTCAGGTTGAAGGTTTCAGCTTGCTGACCTAGTGATCACGTTATTTGGAACCGCTCTGATTGGTTCCCAATTGTTAGTGGGGACTGAATCTGTCAGTGACAGCCGGGAAGAGGTTATGGAAGTACATATGAAATACAAGAACCTGTTGGATGTTGATGTCTATGCTCAAATTTTATTTTATTTTATTTTTTCCCCTCTAGAACATCTCCCTAAATTACAGGCCCGGCCGTACTCCGCTGCCAGGTGAGCCATACGCTGTATTTACAGGAAGTAATATCATATAGTCTAAAGGCTGCTGTATTGGCTTTGTATGTTCTGTGTTTTGCCGCCGCCATGTTTGGTGAAAATAAAAACCCAGAAAGACGATTGTAAAAATCTGGGGATGTGTACAGTATATAACACATTCGCAGAGCTGGTCGCCTTGCGAACCTCATTATGTCCACTAGTTGGAGCTGAGGAGCTCTCTTAACAATGCAACCCTTACATTGGTGGTCAGTGGGAAGAATGCTCCTTACATTGGTGGTCAGTGGGAAGAATGCTCCTTACATTGGGGGTCAGTGGGAAGAATGCTCCTTACATTGGGGGTCAGTGGGAAGAATGCTCCTTACATTGGGGGTCAGTGGGAAGAATGCTCCTTACATTGGGGGTCAGTGGGGAGAATGTAACGCTTACAGTGGCGGTCGGAATGCCACCCTTGTAGACATCAAAAAGATAATTGGTGTCATGCTCCTGGCTTTGCCCTGTGTCATTGGTAATGGAACTATGGCGGCACTATCAAATGGGAGGTCCATCAGCCACAGCTCATGGAACTCCTAACAACCTCTGGAGGAACCGTGGTTAGGAAAGCCTACTTCAGATGATACCACTAACTGACGGAGTCCTTCAAGTTGTCAGGTCTGATTCCAGAGATTCCACGTATCAGACTGAGGAGAACATGTTGAATTTGGATCACATGCCTGTACATCATTGTCGTCTTTTCCTCTTCCAGCTCCAACTTATTTTGTCCCGGAAAGCTGCGTTTTGTGTTCAATGTTGTGGAGTTTGCCCCGTGTGAGCAAAGCCCGGCGCCCAGAAGAGGAGTGTGCACTGGCTGGCTCGCCAAACTCGTGAGTGGATCTGTGGGAAAGTCGATATCTACGGTGCAACGTTTCAATGAGGACAAGGCCGCACCTCAGGTAGGTCATGGGGGCAGATCTCTACATATGTGAAGTGATGCAAAACAAAGCTCCACCTCTCATGATCCATCGGACCTGCCGAAAATAGACTGCAAACAATTGTAAACCCTCCCATGGGGCTTCCAAGCCCACCATACAGCTAAAAGTTCGGAAGAATCTTCGGGGCTGGTTGGCTGCCCTTTGACATGGTGTGCATATAATAGAGGGGGGACCTGACATTCTGAGGATAAGTTTAACCATTTCCAGCGGGTTCACGTAAATACACGTCCTCCGCTGAAAGTGGGTATACCAAGAACACAGCTTCTTGGTACCGTTTCAAACAGCCGGCAAATGCCGTTAATGTACAAGTGATCCGGCATCTGTACAGACATCGGATTGCTTGTTTGGTTCAGCATTGTGTGTGTGCGTGTGTCCCACCGCCACCGGTGCCGCCGCCGGCTTCCCGGGCTCCACTGTTCCCCCGTGTGAGCCCCGGGACCGGCGCGAAGGGTCTCCTATGATCGGAGGAGAGAAGCCGCTGATCTCTCCTCTGATCACTGGACCCGGAAGTGATGTGGATTACATCGCTTCCAGTGTCACTTGTAAAAGTTTAAAGTAACAGATGAAAAATTAAATAAAATGCAAAAACATTTTTTTTAAAGTCCCCCGCCCCCCCAACGTGCACACACATACAACGCAAACACACGTTGGATGCGTCTATGTGCAAAACGAAAAATTGTGCCACACATGTTACATATCGCTAGGAACATCGGACTGAGAGCAATAATTGTAGGCCCACCAATCACTGGTAACACTGAACTGATGAGCAGTAGAAGCGTTTAAAGCGTTGCCTATGGGACATTTTGGTTATTGTAGTTTTTTGCGGCTTCACAGACGCACGCAATTCTAAGGCTTGACATGTCTGGTATCTATTTACCAGGCATGACCCCCGTCTTTTATATTTTACCATAACATTTGGGCATTATACTCTGATTCTGTGCACTAAATTTTATTTTAGTGTATTTTATCCTAAAAATACCGGTTTGATAAACATTTGCGATAATACTGTGCGACATAAGATATTGCAACTAGCGTTTTTTTATTATACAGGGCCTCCGCTTTCAGAACATAGATCATTGTTTGGGGGTCTGAAGCGGTTTTCTAGCCAAACATTCTGATTTTATCATGTGTGTGCAAATGTAAGAAATTGCTCCGGGCAGCAAGTGGTTAATGTACAAACTAAACAGCAATTACAGCCTCAGTACCAATTCTTCTTAATGCAGCGTTCCATTCTCAGGTTGGCCACATTATTCATTTTAGATGGACGTTTTGGATTTTGGCACTCACAAATTAGATCTAATATTGGTAACATGATTGGTGTTCATCTTTGAATTGCTTTTGGTGGGAAAAGTTCAAGCATTAAGGCTATGTTAGGTTTAGAGGTTGGGTTGGGTTAAGTGTTGGGTTGGGTTAAGTGTTGGGTTGGGTTAAGTGTTGGGTTGGGTTAAGTGTTGGGTTGGGTTAAGTGTTGGGTTGGGTTAAGTGTTGGGTTGGGTTAAGGGTTGGGTTGGGTTAAGGGTTGGGTTAAGGGTTGGGTTGGGTTAAGGGTTGGGTTGGGTTAAGGGTTGGGGTAGGTTTAGGGCTTGCTTCAGGGTAAGTGTTTATATTAAGGTTTAGGGGATAAACAGGAAGCATGCGCAGAC
Source organism: Nanorana parkeri (assembly GCF_000935625.1). Lineage (NCBI taxonomy): Eukaryota > Metazoa > Chordata > Amphibia > Anura > Dicroglossidae > Nanorana > Nanorana parkeri. The sequence continues at coordinate 30,538 of NW_017308928.1, read as the reverse complement.
CTGGTAGGCATCCAACGGCCAACTGAAGGCAAGGCTGACAACGCTGCTGTGTTGGGTTGGGTTAAGTGTTGGGTTGGGTTAAGTGTTGGGTTGGGTTAAGTGTTGGGTTGGGTTAAGTGTTGGGTTGGGTTAAGTGTTGGGTTGGGTTAAGTGTTGGGTTGGGTTAAGTGTTGGGTTGGGTTAAGTGTTGGGTTGGGTTAAGTGTTGGGTTGGGTGAAGTGTTGGGTTGGGTTAAGTGTTGGGTTGGGTTAAGTGTTGGGTTGGGTTAAGTGTTGGGTTGGGTTAAGGGTTGGGTTGGGTTAAGGGTTGGGTTAAGGGTTGGGTTGGGTTAAGGGTTGGGTTGGGTTAAGGGTTGGGTTAGGTTTAGGGCTTCCTTCAGGGTAAGTGTTTATATTAAGGTTTAGGGGATAAACAGGAAGCATGCGCAGACCTGGTAGGCATCCAACGGCCAACTGAAGGCAAGGCTGACAACGCTGCTGCTAATTGCGAGGTAGCGGCTCAGTCTGAAACAGGAAGTGATGTTACTGGCAGGATCTCCGGGTGAAACTGTAAAGAGTGAGGTGTGGTGCCAAACATTTTTAGTTTACGTACACCTTAAAGGGTTCTTAACGTGTCAGCAGAACCTTCACATAGAAGTCAACAGCAACCAAACATAACCCCTTTTCTCGAGGTCTAAGGAGAATCACACTCTGTGAGCAATTTAATGTCTTGGGTGAGTCCTTCTGTGCAGTAGTTAAGGATGGGCTGGTGTCACTTTGTTGTTAATAAGGATATCCCAGAATACCCCAAACCGAAAACCTCCATACTAGATATTCAATGGAAACTCCCCTCCTATGGCAGCTGCTGTTTGGAAATCCCTTGGGTAGCAAAGGTGGTTCAGTACTCAGCAAGGCCGCACCTGAGACCGGAAGGGCACCAACTGGTCTCCTTCACCACTTGGCTGGCTCCATGAACACTCCGAGACCACATACCTGCCAACTTTCAGCCCTTTGGAACACATTAACAAAGATCGGCCTGGTCTTCTGAATTTTCTTCTAGGTTCGCTACAACCAACTTGTCCTACACAACTCCATAGGAACACCAATGGGGCAGATGTACTGGACATCTCTGGGGTGACTCTAGCTAGTGATAAGACGAGCTCATCTTTCGATGTACATTGCATTGTTATTCTTCTTCTTTTGTGTGATTTCAGATCTCCATTTTTAGCCGACCGTCCTCCTCCTTCCATTTGCCATCCGATACATCCGTCCCTATTGTGATGGTGGGGCCAGGAACTGGAGTTGCACCATTTATTGGATTTTTACAGCACAGGCAAGTGTACAGAATCCCAAATGTGGATTTTTTTGCTTAAAGCTGAAGTTTAATCTGCTTCTATTTTGCCATCTCTGCCTCCACCTTTCCCCTCCCATCTACATGCTAATAAAATGATTACATTGCTTTTGTTTTTTTTTTACATGGATTGGAAAAGGGCTAGAACCTTTGTCAGTTTTACTGCTTTCTGTGGCCCTGTTTAAGAGATTTCCCCTTACTTCCTGCCTTGGTGACAGTGTGACACTTGGACAGGTAGTGGGGGCTAATAAGGAATTTTGTTTTTATTAGGGATTCACTGATACCGATACTAGTATTGGTGCCGATACCTAGTATTTGGGCGTGTACTCGCCCAAATGCTACCGATGCCTATCCAGAATGACTCGCCCCCCCGGCTTCCTGATTGGCTGGAAAGCCATTTCCATGCTCCCTCGTCGAGCATGAAGCCAGCTTTCTGGCCAATTAGGAAGACGGACAGCGTGTAATGACTCGACGTCCAGCTTCCTGATTGGCCAGAAGGCCGGCTCTATGCTACCTTGTCACCTGGTGATGAGTGATCATGGAGGCGGCTAATTCGAGAAGCCGGGTGCTAAGTCATTACACGTCTCCCGGATTCCTTAATGGGACTTCCGGTATCAGCATTTGGTATCACGAGTACCGGAAAAAATATCTCGGCACGTGTACTTGATACCGAAATACCGGTATCGGTGCATCCCTAGTTTTTATAATGCGTCCGTTCTCGTTCACAGGATCCAACTGTTTCTATGTTGATCCCTTTTTATTCCTCTGATTGTCTTCATGCAGAGAGAAGCTTCGGCAGCAGGACCTGGACGGGCAGTTTGGAGAATCCTGGCTGTTCTTCGGGTGTCGCAGCCACAAGAAAGATTATCTGTTCCGGTAATGTTGAGGCCATTTGTCATGTTTGTCCGATGGTTAATGACGCCTCTAAGCTGCTTGCCACATAGACCGTGTATTAAATAAATGCCAAAGGTCACCATGATGAAAGCTCCAATCGTGTCCACTTATAATGTGCACTGCCTCTGCTCTTCTATTAACTAACAAGACCTCTTAAATATTGCGGCATTACATTAGAATGACTGTCAGACCTGAAATCCTGTGTGTGTGTGTGTGTGTGTGTGTGTCCATTGCACCCCCTGTCCCGGTGACACTCTGCAATCAGGGGGTGTCTGAATGTGAAAAATCTCTTTGCCACAAAATAACTTACAATTGACTTTGTAATGTAATCTTCTTCCACTTGTGTGGGAAAGGCAAAATCCACTGGGAGTGCAAGCACTGGCCACTTTAACCCTTTTGCCGCCACTGACGTATCTCCTACGTCAGCAGCAGAGCAGGCTTGTACACGAACGCAGTCAAAGCTGATCGTCGGCTTTCTAGTGAAGGCGATTGGTGGCTGTAAGGCTGGCTAAGCACTTCCACATGTGTGGCAACATGACACCCCCATACCCTGACTACCCCCCTCCATGTATCCCAGAATTGCAGCCCTTCCTGTTTGCCCGGGACAGCCATGGCAGCAGTATGGGGAACCAGTGAACATGACAGTGGATTCCAAACTAATTTTATATACGCAGAGAAGATCTCATTGGTGGAGTGTTCCGGATAAAGTTTCCCCTCGAGTCCCGTAGCTTTTTCCTGTCTCCTATCTTTCATGAGGTCACCCCTGCACTGTGCTAATGCTTCTTCTTGTTAGATTCTGGATTCTCTGCGTTCCCAGGATCCCACCAGAAGGATTGTGGTGCCCCCTCTGCTGTTCGGAAGTCGGGGGTA
>NW_017308928.1:21234-27126 GCF_000935625.1 Nanorana parkeri | reverse complement strand
AGGTAAGTATATTTAACTCGCCCCCCCCTCCCCCCCCCTTACAGGTGTGTTTTTTGTTTTCTGGGGTCATATGGTGGATTTGGATTGGAGATGTAAAAAGAAGAGCTTGGGTTTTAGTGCAAGTTCTGCTTTGATTTAAAGCCTAACTCCGGGCGCAATAAACTTTGCAGGGTTAGAGCAGCTACAAATTGCCTGGCTGCAAAAGCAACTTGTGGTCATGCAAGCTTCATCTTCATCTGGCAAATCCGCTCATTAACATGCTGGGACTAGAGCAGCTCCCTCTGTACTTCTGGCCTGCTTGGATGTAAGCACTGCAGGTCTTATAGACCCCAACACTGTAGTTGTGTCTCATCCTTCGCTCTTCTCCAGGCCATTCACAAAATAAAGCCTGGGGCTGTGTGATTTCTGATTGGCCTGGAGAACAGGGGGACAGAGATGACCATAGAGATGGGGCCTATGAGATCTGCAAGGATCTGGAAGTACAGCGGGAGTCGAGCTTTTATCCTGGGATGCTAATGAGCAGAATTGACAGATGTAGAATGAAGCCTGCATGATGGGAGGCGGCATTTTAAGCTTTACCTTCTCTAACCCTGGTAAGTTTATTGTGCCCGGAGTTCAGCTTTATAAAGATAAAGATGGCAAATCGAGTTTTTGAGACATTTAAAATTTTTTTTTTTCTTTTCCTCGGTTTAGGGAAGAACTAAGCAGTTTTGTTGAAAATGGCACTTTAACGCATCTAAAGGTCAGCTTCTCGAGAGAGCCGCCCGGCGACACCGAGGAGAGTCACCCGAAATACGTTCAGGATTATCTGAAGATTTATTCCAAAGACATTGTTAGATTACTGACCGAACTGAACGGAATCCTTTATGTGTGCGGGTAAGTATGCGCCGTCTTGGTTTGGGCCCCTTTTGCAGCAATTACTGCCATTACTTTTGCACGATATTCTAATTATTCGAATTTCACCTGTATATACACACACACACACTATAGCACCAACAACACTGTGTAAACTGACTCTGTATAAATCCTGTATATTAATGATAATAATGTGAAATTGTTCCACCCACCACTCTGTTCAACCAGCTCTGTGATCCAGGACCCCCTTGCACACTGCATAATCATGAAGGTGACACCGCTATGTCTTGATTCAGCTTTGCCGTTTCCTGTCACTTCTCCACTTGCAGTGTCATCTGCTGATTTTCTTTGGCCAATGAGCTGGCAGGTGACATGGTGACCTATAACAGGAAGTGATGGGATCGCCCCCACCCTCCGTCACCTGATCATGAAAGGCCCGGTAAACTATACATGGCACTGTGCCTTGCACAAACAAGTGCACAGTGCCCCACTGGTTTATTAGGTGCATAGATTGTAAGCCCTCAGGGGCAGGGCCCTCACCATCTTGTCTTGAATTGTATTGTGATTGTAATGTCTGCCCTATGTTGTAAAGTGCTTGGGATAGAGAGAAGGGCAGGCAGCAGAGCAGCACTGCGATGGCCGCTGTCTGCTGCTTTTGGTGTGTGTCCATCTGGGAAGCTGCCGACTGCCTCCTCGAAGCTGTTCATCTAGGACACAGAAGAGAGGAGGCAGCTTCTGCCAGCTCGGCCTCCATCAGAGGGAGTCCGATGTGCAGATCTGCGCCTGGTCAAGAGGCGCAGATCTGCAGATAATATCTGCACTACATTGTGTTTTATAGAGTGCAGAAACTGCGGCACTCCTACAACAAAGCGCATATTTGCAATTTTCCAGTTTCTGATGCACATTCTGTATTTTCATGAATGCAAAAAACATGGCCAAAGATGTGAACGATGCATTGACTGACATTATGAGTGCGGAGCTTTGCCTGGACAAACTAGACGCAATGAAGGCCCTCGCCTCGCTCAGAGATCAGAAGCGCTATGTACAGGATGTTTGGAGCTGAGGATCCACATACTTCCCTTTCGCTGTTCTGTATGAACCGTGACATCCCGGAGTTCCGGATACTCCATCTTCATGGGTTTCAGTCGTCTTCTCAGGACAGTTCTCTGTGAGCCTACACTGGATTGTTGGACCTCTCTGGGTTCCAGGACTGTTCACTTTTTAAGGGTGAATTCACACTGAAGCGCTGTTATGCTAAGGCCGTCTTGGGCTGCAGGGCGGGTGTGTCGGGGTGCCATTCAAATATAGAGAACTCAGATCGGATGCCTTGCTTGCAAAATTCCAATTTGCACCAATTTATTTAAAGTAGAAGTCAACCCAAACTGAATGATCTATAGATTGTTTGGTGCACTAGGTCATTTTTTTCATCATGAAATCCTGTTTTTTGGAGTTTAAAAAATGTTTTTTTCCCATTTCAGTGCCTGGCGATCTCCTCCAGCCTCTTTCAGCCCCTTCCTGTCTACATGCGCTCACTCCAACGTCAGCTGCACATCATGGCTCTGGAACAGCATCTCGGTAGTGACAACGGTTTGAACACGTCTGAGCAATGTGCAGCTGCTTGTTGTCACCACCAGGGGCGCATGTGACAGGGTGACAATGCAGGAGCATGACTGAGAGGTCGTTGTCACCCAACAACAGAAAGTGCAAGGACCTTCCATGAAGGATCGCCAGGGACTTTTTTTATGAAAGCTGCAGATTCTGAAAGACAAACAGATTTTGGAATGACATGAACATGTTAAGGCTCACATGAGATTTTAGTGATTGGGTTTGCGTGGACTTTAAAGAGGTTTTGGGCAAAAAATGAAAGGTCTGTCTCCTCCTGTCTGTCCTATTGTTACCAGGCTGTTTATAGGCTATGACGGGCTGGTGGTGGTCAGCTTGGCCTTCAGAACTGACAGCCCTGTAGACGTATTTCTGGGGTGAGGCTTTACCTTTGCCGGCATTGAAGAGCTTTGGCGTTGTACGCCACTTGGCACCAAAGAACGCTGAGCAGCCCTCAAAGAGCTGATTCGCAGCAGCTACGATTTGGGAGAGACGCCTGGCAGGCTGCAGGGGTGGGGGGGACTGGTGGAGCAGGGGGTGTTGTGGGAGATGTTTTTTTGTTTACCTAATAAATGAAACGTTCAATTTTCAGATTTTTAACCAAAGCTGCTAAAGTCAATTTGTACACTAAATCCTATAGAAAGTTTAAGTTTACAAAATTTGTTTTCATTTTAAATTTTACAATTTCCTGCCAATAAAATATCTGAGTTTTATCCTTACAATGGAGATCGTGTTACTAGATACGGAGGCTTTAGGAGGAAATGGATGATTTATCTTCTGCTTTTTCATTTCAACGAAGAACAGGAAAGTGTTTCATCAGGTTTTTCTGAATTTGGTATCTCTCACCCCGCTAGTGCTGGGCTTTCTGCAGCATCCCTGTGACAATTCAGTGTACTGCAATTAAAATACAATTCCCCGGATTCATTGTGTGATTGAAGTACTGAATAGGATGTGTTTACTTGCTCAGGAACATGCATCATTCCATCACCACGTCTGTGGTTGTCTGACCACCGTTCAGCTATGGGAAGGCGTGTTGACCCCAGTGCGATGGAGGGAGAGAGTGGTGGGTGGACTTGTAACTGACGTCGGCACACATAGGAGGAAAAGATCTTCCAGACTCTGCCAACAATCAGGATGCCTGACTAGATCCTACTATGAAGTTTTTGCCTCAAGACGACAGATGGCTGCAAATGGTCGGTCCTGTACTTAGGGATTGTGTTGCCAATCTTGGTATATGTACTACAGTATTATACTATAGATGAGCACTAAATGACAATAAAAGGGAAATAAACCCTTAAAACCAGCCATTGTTACCTCTCTAGCTGCTTGTACTGTGAAGGCAGTGGCGTAACTGTAACCATAGCAACCCAGGTGGCTGCTATGGGGCCTGGGAGTGGAAGAGGGCCCCTTTTAGGTTGTTGAGGCAAATTAAACATGGAACATGTGAAGATAAAACTACTGTATCATTAAAGGAGAAGTATGAGATGAGTGATTTCCACTCACCTCATAGTTCTAAGCCGACCTGTGACAATGAGACTGTCACAGGTCGGCTCAGTAGATCGGGAGGTGAGGGAACACATACCGGGTTCCCTCACCTCTCGATCCTGTCACGGCTCTCTGCCGTGACAGGGGGAGGGGCTGTATTCCCCTCTCCCCGCTCCGATCTGCCAGCGCTGACTGGCGGAACGGACGGGGGAGGGGGCGGGTACAGCTGGCTCTGCCTCTAGATAGGCAGAGCCAGCTGTCACTCACGCAGCTGGGCGGATCCCGTCATCTACGTCGGGATCCGCTCCAGGTGCGGCGTCTCAGTATATAGAGAGCTGTAGCTCGCGGTATACTGAGCTTAGGGTGACGGGAGGACGCTAGTTTGTGTCCTCCCGTTACCCTAAGGAGAACTATGGGGAAAAACACTGACCCCATAGTTATCCTTTAAGGGTTGGAGTTGAAGTCTATAGTGTAGAGCAGTGGTTCTCAACCTGTGTAACCTCGGGACCCATATTTATCTTTGGTCATTAAGTCACGATCCAAGGGGTCCAAGGACAGAGCCTTGGGGGACCCCAACAGAAAGGGGAAGAGGAGAGGAGGAGTTAGATTTGTAGGTGACACTAAAGGAGCGCTTAGATAGGTAGGAGGAGAACCATGAGAGAGCAGAGTCTTGTAGGCCAAGCAAGTGTAGTTTTTTTGAGGAGGAGCAGGTGGTCAACAGTGTCAAAAGCAACAGAAAGGTCTAATAACAAGAGTAAGGAGTAGTGGCCTTTGGTTTTAGCAGTTAGTCAAGTCAATAGTGAGTTTTAGGAGGGCGGTTTCTGTGGAGTGTAAGGGGCAAAAGCCACACTGTAAGGGGTTGAGGGGTCCAGTAAAGGTTTTTTGGGTATTGGGGTGACCAGGGCATGCTTTAGAGGGGAGGGAAAGCTGCCAGTAGAGAGTGAGAGATTGAAAATGTGAGTAAGAGGGTGCCCGAAGTAGTGGTGAGGAAACGGGGTCTAGGGGGCAAGTGGTGAGGTGGATGTCGGAGAGAAGCTTTGTAACCTCCTCTGTGGTGACTGGGTCAAAAGAGGAAAGTAACACTTGTGATGGTGGGTCTGGTACATTAATAGGGGAAGGTGACTGGACAGTGGCGATCTGATCCCGAATTTTTAAATGAATGGCAATGTCTTGGGCAGTGAGTGAGTTAGTGGGCGGTGGCGGTGAAGGACATAGTGGAGAGTTAAAAGTAACAAAGAGTTGACGAGGTTTGGATGAGAGTGTGTTAATGAGAGTGACAAAATAAGTCTGTTTGGAACCACGGAGGGAGGAATTATATTTTAGGAGGGCAGCTTTATACAGTGTGAAGTCTTGCAGAGACCTAGTTTTATGCCACAATCGCTCCAGACTGTGCCTTCTCCATCAGGGGCATCCCCTCCTTGCCCCTTGGAGTATTCCTGCTGGTACTTCAACGCAGATAACTCTGTTTGGAGCTTATCTATCCCTTCTGTCATCTGGATGGTCACCTCGGATGGAGATGTCTGTTTGGTTCCAGACAAGCTATGGGTGCTTCTAACAGTTTGTGAAAATTCCAGTTGTATTTGCATCTATCTTGCAAGGTTTCTCTGACCTTGTTGGAAAGCAGGAAATCTACAGATTGTTCATCAGCCATCCATCCGCACCACCCTAGCTGGGCCATCCTACTTGGCCCCTTTTTCTATGGCGCCTCTCTGCTGCTATGCCTTGAAGTTTCAGCTCATATTGTGCAATAGAATCTCCTACTCTGCTTTCTGCTGATGAAGTGAGCCCCAAGGCCCCCCAATGTACTACCTGGCTAGACACCTCTTCTAAGTAGTTAGCTATCTCGTCAAAGGAATCTGACACTTCTGCTGGCAGGTGTAGGATTACCCTTCTTGATCCTCCTACTTACCCCCCCCCCCCCCCCCACGACCCCTCACCATTAGAGTAGTG
>NW_017308928.1:0-21010 GCF_000935625.1 Nanorana parkeri | reverse complement strand
CCCCCCCCCCCCCCGTCCCCCCCCCCCCCCCCCCTCATGTCCTAACCCATATGTTGGTCCTTGCAGTGTTCCTGTTGTTGGAGCTTCACTGAGAACCCCATAGTTTCCCTCATGAGCTCCAAGACTGATGAATAGCAACTTGAGCAACATATTGGTGAAGGGGCCTCAGAAGATTATACGCCACCACCAGTAGTCCTGATTTCTTGGAGAAATTAGCAATAGAAGGATAAACAATTACCTAAATTTAAAAGAGACTGTACTCTTATCTGTAGTCCTTTTCCATCCCCGCATTGGCAGTCAGACACCCTCGGCTCCCCGATCCCCAGGTAGATGCTTGAAAAAACCAATATGGATATTTGAGGGCGGATATTTTGATGCATCTGCAAAACATTTCACAAAAGACAGCTGGAACTAATCAAGACTTATGTGTGAAAATACGTTCCACTGACCACTTGGATGTTAGCCCAGGATATGTGTTGGCAACTTCTGAAACTAGTACAATTTCAGAAAAAGACTGTCAGGACAACATCAGAAGAAGATGTCTGCATGCATTAATACATAGAATAATACCAGCCAGGTGTGTGTGTGTGTGTGTATACTCATGTTTTCGTGAACATGCTAATTCACGCGAGCATTCAAATTCACATGGGCACGCTGCACTAACATGCAGGCTTACGGGCACACATGGCTAATCCCAGTCTTGGAACACAGCTGAGTTAGGAAGTCGCTGGATGGTCTTCAGCTGTTACCCTGCAACTTAAACCTGAAACTGTCCCTGAGATCTGCTTTACTGTTGCTGACCTGGTCAGCCTTTGGACTTGTCTATGCACTACCTTCCTGTTGTTGACCTTGGCTCATTTCTGCTGACTACATCTTGTGACCTTTTGGCTTGTTCCTAACCATGGCTTGACTCTACTGACTCCTGGTGTGACCTTGGTTTGTTCCTCACCATGGCTTGTCTCTGCTGACTCCTGGTGTGACCTTAGGCTTGTTCCTCACCATGGCTTGCCACTGCTGATCCTAGTGTGACCTTGGCTTATTCCTGACTATGACTTTTCTCTGCTTACTCCTGGTGTAATCTTAGCTTGTACCTCTCTATGGCTTGTCTCTGCTGACTCCTGGTGTGACCTTGGCTTATTTCTCTCCATGGCTTTTCTCTGCTGACTCCTGGTGTGACCTTGGCCTGTTCCTTACTATGGCTTGTCTCGGTTAACTGCTGGTGTGACCTTGGCTTGTTCCTCACCATGGCATGCCTCTGTTGACTCTTGGTGTGACCTTGGTTTGTTCCTTACTATGGATTGTATCTGCTGACTCCTTGTGTGACCTTTTGGCTTGCTCCTCACCATGGCTTGTCTCTACTGACTCCTGATGTGACCTTAGCTTATTCCTGACCAATACTTTTCTCTGCTGATCCTGGTGTGACCTTTTGGCTTGCTCCTCACCATGACTTGTTTCTGCTGACTCCTGGTGTGACCATGGCATATATTACCAACCACGACTTTTCTCTGCTGACAACTGGTGTGACCTTGGCTTGTTCCTCACCATGGCTTATATTTGCTGACTCCTGGTGTGACCTTGGCTTATTCTTCACCATTGCTCGTCTCTGCTGACTCCTTGTGTGACCTTGGCTTGTTCCTGACCATGGCTTGTCTTTGCTGACTCCCAGTGTGTTCTTGGCGTGCCTAACCAAACTTTGCCTTTTATCCTGTCTACTGCCTGTCTTTTTGGCTATCAACCACCACCTGTCCAAACCATGCTTCCCACCTGCTGTGTGCTTCAGTGTCCTTGTCAGCTGCAGTCCAGGCTGCCTCTTCTTGGCGACCTTCCTGTTGGTCTGTACGCGCACCTCACAGTCGAGCCTTCCTCTTGAAGTTAGTTTCCATGGACTGGACTCCTGCCACTCTGTGCCCTTTTACTCTGTATTCTCCACCCCAGGGGTGTCTGGATTGGAGATATAAGGGAAGACCTCCTTTCATCTTTGCCTCCAACCAGATATGCGATAAAGACGCATTGTACCCTAGATATCATGGCCATGTTTTGACCAAGTACAGCATCCAAAGAGATTCCATATGTAACCCCTCCTGTATTATAAGGGTTATAAGTTTAGGGGTAGAGGGACAAGGTGTAATATTTACCTTATTCCTCGCTTCTGAAGCTCTTCTCTCCAAAGCTCTGGGCTGTGGGCACGCCCTCACCATTCCTCAAGTACAATGCAGGACTGCACCAATGTATGTGACAATGTCAAAGTGGGATCACTAGATGGAGCCCCGAAGAGAGGAAGCTTGGAGCTTATTCCTCTACGCCTAAACTTGACCAGCGTTTAACCCTTGAGGCCCCATTCACATATAGCGTTAGTGTTTCCCCCGTGGTTTTCTGTGCTGAAGTCCGCACGGCACGCAGACACTAAAATCTTTCATCTGCTCGTTTGCGGCCATTAATATAACCACGAACATGCAAAATCCATCACAAAATTACACATGCGACGTTTTGTACTGCAGTGCCGCCACAAAAGTCTGAACAATGCACATTAAAGTGCATTGTTTTTTATGTTTAGAGCTGGTCCATGCGTATTCGTTCAGCCAACTGCTTCTGTGTGAATGCCGCTCCTATGTGAATGGAGCCTGAGGGTGGTGGTGGACTCTTGGGGGGGGTCGGTGGGGTTCCAATGAAAGGGTATTTTTTTTATCCCACAGTTCAACTTTGAGCCGGGTGCATTTTGTTTTGTGTTTCTTATTTTCTTTCTATAAAGAAAATATTATGCAATAGGACAGTATGGCTTTCTATTTCCCAAGAAAAACACCCGTTCCCAAGGTAAATAGGTAGGTTCCCCGCCCTCAGTTCTGTGGAAATGTGAGATGGGAGGGAACATGAAAAGCAGATATCCTATAACTATACAACGGAGGCTGTACATGTGTCACTTGTAAGCAGAGGGGAGAAAAGTCATCCCAAGTGTAACAGAGACATCAAAATGTATCAAATGCCAAACGCTTTTTTAATTAGGATAGAGAAACACATGTTGTGATGTCACATTGTTTCGCCTGACGAAGGGACGACACTGGTTTCCGAAACATTGTGATCTTTTGTGATAACATGTTTATCTATCATCAGTAAAGGACGGATTGGTAATGTGGACCTCTGTGTGCCGGTGGCCTCATTACCTCTATTGCCTTTGCGGCACCATCTGCTGGCCACTCCACAACCACTGCAATTGCCAGAAGAGATGTATGGGATATTTGTAATGCTTGTGTTTGGGAGGAGACTGCTGCAAATAGTGGTCTTCTCCCATCCTATTAGGGGATAACAGATTTAGGAGATCACTTGCAGGGAGCATTAGGTGGCTGGTAGTATGACTTGAAGAGATCGCAGAGCTAAGGTCAGTATTTCTCTGTGTTGTCTTATCCCCAGACAAAATGAGCATCCTTCATCAGCTGGGAAGGGGTGGGGGGCATTTCACAGCTTCCTGGAGTTCTATAAGTGTCTGTTTTAATATTGCTTAACCTATTGATTGGTTCATTTCTGTATTGTGTTACTGTCTGGGTATGGTAATGGACTCTCTGTGTCCTCAGGTCCCATCCAGAATGAAGGCTCTGGTGACTTTGCTTCTGCTGGGGTGGTCGGGTCTGGTTTGGTCCTGCAGCTCCGCACCTGGAGGTAAGAATAATACAAAGGTAAAAAGTAAGTAATAATGACTATGGGGCACTAGATGAGGAGGAAGGTCTGAATACACTCTCACCGCAGCAGCTAGTTGATAAAAGGAAAAAGCGGATTTGATTTGCAGAGCTTTGTGTATCAATCCGCTGTATATTAGAGGAAGCTGCTGCAATCTACAAAGTTCTGATACCCCGAATATCAGAAATATATGTAACTGTATAAGTAGGGGTGAGGAGATTTGTGCGCTCACCTATCACAGTGTATTGGATCAGTTGGTGTAACAAGTTGGAATGGATACAAAGTTACAATGTGAAATACAGCTGAGTTTTACTGATCCAAGACACAGCATTTGTTCAGCAACGAGCCAATCCAATACCAGCATCATGATTCTTACATAAAATGAAATAATACTTAAATTACAATTTAAGCAAACAAGGAAAAATAAAATCACCTCTACACCACCCCCTATGATAATTCATCTCTACACCACCCGCTATGATAATTCATCTCTACACCACCCCCTATGATAATTCACCTCTACACCACCCCCTATGATAATTCACCTCTACACCACCCCCTATGATAATTCACCTCTACACCACCCCCTATGATAATTCAACTCTACACCACCCCCTATGATAATTCAACTCTACACCACCCCCTATGATAACTCAGCTCTACACCATTAACCCGTTCAAGTTAATGATCAGGTGACAGCCACTGCATGTAAACACCCGTACACTGCATGTTATGGTATGTGATATGATTACATGTAGTTAGGAATCAATCATTATCCCTGGACACGCGATCCATGCATCCAAGGATAGAGATTGTTTTCTAACTGCATGTAATCATATCACATATAATAATGAACGCTGTAGCTTGGGCACTTTGCCATATGATTGTAGCAATGCATTGTTCAGAGTCATTTGGGGGGGGATGCAAAATATTGCTACGGGGCCCTGTGATTTCTAGTTACGCCCCTGAATCTCACCAATCAATTTGTATGCAATGAGGCAGACCCGTGCATCGCATAGTTTGTGGTAGGGATTGTACAATCAGATTGTAACTTGTGTGGTGAGTATAGCAGAAGAAAAAATATTTTTTGAGGTTAAATAGGAGAATACTGGAACATCTGTCGGCATTAATTGCAATCTCTTTCCCAATGGAAGATTTTCCTTCACATCCTGTCTGGTAAAAGTCTGTGCCCAGAAAAGGAAGTTTCCCCGAAAATAAGACACTGTCTTATATTTTTTTTGGCTCAAAAAAACACACTAGGTCTTATTTTCGGGGTAGGTCTTATTTTTTTTTTTTTTAATGTACAACAATCCGCACTTATTCACGTAGAAAAGTCTACATGTATTCATGTACAAAAATATGGTGATCAGGGCAATCAGGGGTGCTGTACCTTTCCAAGAGCAACTTGCTAACCAAATACTGGCCAGAATGAGCGAAGCTTTCACAATGGATTCCTCACAGGCGGAGTGCATTTTGTATCACTCGGCCTGTGACAGGAGCCGGCGCTATAGAGGAGGCATCTGCTTATGCGGCTCTGCTCCCTCCGGTGCCGCCTCGCTTCCTCTAACGCTGGCTTCATTGGCACCGCTGATTCTCTCCTGCCTCTCCCGCGGCTCTTCAAGTTCCCCCTTATGCCACCACCGGCCCTGGGAATGGTCACAACTAGGTCTTATTTTTGGGGGAGGTCTTATATTTTAGCAAGTCCCACAAATAGTACTAGGTCTTATTTTCGGGGAAACAGGGTAACGGAGCTCCGGGTAGCAGTAAATCCTAAAAAAAAGTTCTGGGTCTAGATGGAGTTTTAGATATTAGTATTAGTTATTATATAACAACATTACAGAATGTTTCAGCAAATTATTGACAATGTTACAGTTTCAGTAAATTACTTGATGAAGACGTCTTTAGAACAATGGAAGAACATTATATGTATAATCATGGAGTGTGTTTTATGTTTCTTTCCTCAGCCGCCAATATCGCCAGAAGCGGGGAAGCCACACAGAGTTCTGATTATGAGGGCCAATTACCTGTAACCGGTTATGCTAATAAGGCCATTGATGGAGTGAAAGATCTTAACTGGTTTCATAACTACTGTGCACAAGCCAATTATGAATGGGAACCCTGGTGGAGACTGGACCTGAAGCAGAAACACAAAGTGAACATGGTTGTGGTCTATGGAAGGTCAGACTGCTGTGAGGAACGGATGAAGGGTCTCGAGGTCCGAATTGGAGATTCTCCGAACATTCACAACCCAGTGTGAGTACATCAAAGCCAGGACACTATAAGGGCCGGTGTCAATGGGCTTTGAACTTGTGTTGATGGCATCAGCTTGAGATGCTTCTCAGATTTCATGAATTCAGAATTCATTGACAGGTGCATGTGACCTGCAGTTGACCTGTTTTTCCTTAGACTTGTTTCAGAATACAAAACTCCTCTGATGTGAACAGACGCTTGTCAAAATAGGCCCTAAATGTTATAGGCGTTTGTTGCACTTCTGACGAATAAACTCCACAATGCGATCGGGGTTGGGTGAAATTAGGGTGCTTTAATATGAACTGCAATAGAATGGAGGACACTCATCATTGAGGGAACAAGTGTGTAACTGACTAAAACAATAATACAGTATAATACAGTATATAAAGCATAACAACTGTGCAGGTACAGTACAGAATTATTGTGATTAACATCCAAATGCAGAATCAACATGTGCTCTGTCTGCTGGGAACATCCTCCCCCAAAGCTGCACTAAGGAAGATGCCACCTGTCCTATAATCACACTGCATTTACTTTCACTTGTCACTGGAACATTAGCTAGACCAGTTTAATCTATTATATTCCCAGTTATGCTTATAAGAATCATCTCCCTTACCTGCAATAGAATGGAGGACACTCATCACTGAGGGAACAAGTGTGTAACTGACAGGAAGTTCCCTCAGAAACAACTAACTAAGTTTCCCTTTCCACTTACAGTGCAGCAGGTGCTCTGGTAAATGTGTCCTCTCTCTACAAACAGGATTTTAGCTTGGAGTGTCAATGTGTCCTCACTAAGAGAACCTTAACATGTTATTAGAATATTATTTTGGGGGTGTCTAAGTTTACATTCTTTATACGTTCTGTGCCATCTTGAACCCAATATTAGAGACAACACTATATGACTGGATTTTACCCACAGGGCAAGCTTCTGATAACAAAGGCATCATTGAATATAAAATTGAACTGGAATACCTGGGGCCATCAGATGAAGTGAGAGTGAGGGCCCACCTTCACGTGGCATGCACTATGGTGAATCGGGATGAGCTTCAGGCCGACCATTAGCTCAACACTGAATCCAAGCTGTTGGCAATTTGATGAAAGGGTGAATGGTTTGCCCAGCTTGCCCACCGGCCAAACCTCTGTCTTTGTCCTAGCAACCAATGACGCTGTGAGACCTGCCCAATGTTACTGGTTGACTGGTAGCTGAGGCGCATAGCATTAATGGTTGGGTAAACAGGCGGGTAAACAATAACAACCTATGATGCTGTGGCGCTGCCCGCATCTTAGCAACCAATGATGCTGGTTGCTAGGACACAGGCAGCTCCTAGCATCATTGATTGTTAGGGTCCAGTATGGACTAGTTGCTAGTAACCAATTATGATAGTACAGACTCCCCTGGCTTTGGTTGACTTGGACATTTGCCAAACCCGGATTTCTGGCTGGGTTCAGAGAACATCTAAGTGAACTGAACCCAGGCCAGTTTGCTTATCAGTAGTGGTGAGTAGCTGGTTTGTGTTACTGTGAGGGGTGTGGTTAAATGGGTATGGTTTAACAGTGATATTAGTACGTTTCCCCAAAGTCACTCTACTCATCTCTGTTGCCTAGTTATTATACATGTTTGTGTTTTATTAAGCTGTGACGACATGGTGATCAGTTTATGTGTATTGGTATTGAGTTATGTTTGAGTGCGTTATGCTGTGTGACCTGGTTATGTAAAGACTATCAGAACCATCCCTCGTTATCTCCCATTGTTCTCTGAGGGAGCTCAGAACAATGACATTCTGGCCAGGCTTCTGTTATGGCTGTCTGGAGCTCGTTAGCAGGTGGACACCTGTGGTGTTATGAAGACAGAATGTCCAGGGAGGGGACGGGGGATGTGATGGGATTATATTCTGATCTGATCACTTTCTGTATAAAAGTTTGTGCAGTTGTTCAATAAAGCAGAGGTTGTTTACCCTACACTCCAGCCTTGGCTAGTGACTGGGGAAACTGGGAGCTACAGATCAGCGGGTTCCAATATCTCCTCAGCAAGGAAGAAGACAGCGGCGGACATACTCATCCTGAGTACGGGGGTCCGTCACATTAAGCCGCATAGCAGTGTATGTTTTCTATGGACAAATTTTGTGAATCTCTCCCAAGTGAACGGGTTCCATTCTCTGTATCAGGCCCCGTTCACATTGAGCGATTTATCGCACGATTTTTGCAGCGATATCGCTCATATTTCCGCACTATATCGCTCTATGTAGCTTCACCAATACATTTCAATGTAGCTGTTCACATCTCGTCGCTCAATGTCGCTCAATATTGCTTGTAGCTCGTCGCTGGTAGCTTGTCGCTTCTACATGACCCTTTTTTAGAGCGATTTTGAGCGATATTGCTCCTGATTGCATACAGCCCAATAGGAAGATGTTGCGCGATGTCGCGCGACACGTCGCTCAAAGTCGCGCGATTTGCATGTCGCTCAGTGTGAATGGGGTCTCATTGTGTTGGTCTTTACTTCTCCTTGGCAGGTGCGGCACGATCACCAACTCTAATAATATCACCACAACTTTCTGCTGTAATGGGATGGAGGGTCGATACATCAGCGCGGTGATCACGGGGCGCAGTGAATACTTGACCCTGTGCGAGGTGGAAGTCTATGGTGAGCTTGCGCCTGAGGAGAATGACGTCTGCTAGTAATCCTGAGAAGTACATTGCAGAAGAAGTACTTAAAGTTCATAATAAAATGTCATGTCTATAGGGAACATATCCTCAAGACCTCCGAAATTGTGACACATCTATGTTTCCCCAGCTGTCGGGAGGAGGATGTTTTCCGCAGCACACCTTGTAGTTGTAGTTGTGAAATAATGGATCTAAAAAAATAAATAAAATTCTGTTACTCAGAAAAACAAAAACTGCTTCATGTGTTCATGTCTAAGGGGTCTATTTATAAACAATTCACAGAGCTATTCACCCTGCAAATCTCTCTGAACGTTCATTCTGTGCGAACAGAGGGAAAAAAAACACAAGCATTTTTAGTAGAGGTGCACCGAAATGAAATTATGAGACCAAAACCAAAAATTTTAAAAATGTCAGGCTGAAACTGAAACTTATTTGTTTAACCTTTTTAAATTTAAAAATATATATTTTATTTTTATTTTTGCTAAACTTTTAAAAAAAATATATTTTATTTATTTTCTTTTTATTTGCTTTGATTACATATTTTTATTTTTTAACTTTACTGTTGGGGGCTTCGGGGAAATATCAGAGATCTAAACAGACCGCCAATATTTCCCTTTTACAATAGAAAAAGAGATTGAGGAGACAGAGTCCACAATCTCCTTTTCTGCAGCCCCAGCACTAAATGAACAGGAATCCTCTATACTGTACTGAGTGTTCCTGTTCATTCATACATTGTGGATATAGTGTGAGTTACTATGTACAGAATTATGAATGAACAGCAAGTTATGTAAATCACTTCCTATTCATTCATAACTGGTACATAGTAACTCATACTATGTCCAGTTATTTACAGCCAGCGATCACTGATCACTGACTGCTTGTACCGCTCTCCATCCTGACTCGCTGTCACAGGAGGCTGAGCGCGCGGTGCGGGGAGGAGAGCTCGGTCTCATTTGACTTCTGACTCCTCCCCCTCGCCACCGCCTCGGTCTCCAGTGACAGCTGACAGCTGTCTTAGCCCACACACTGCTCTCCTTATCTGTGCAGGAGGTTGAGCAGGGCAGTATGGGAGGAGAGCCCGGCCTCCTGTGACACGCTCACAGCGCTCGCCTCCCCGTTTGGCTCCTGACAGTTTCCCTCCTCCGCGCTGGACGCTGCGCTGTGTCAGAGGGGACACAGAGCAGCGCCCAGCGGGGAGGAGGGAAACCAGGCATGCGCGGCAATTTCGGCCGAAAGATGGCACTTTTGGTATTTTCCCAAAAGAGGCATTTTCGGCCAAATGTTTAGGTTTAATATAATGTAATACAATACCACTTGATGGTCACTAGATGGAGCTGAGAAGCATTGGAAATAAGTATCATTCTATATACACTGAGTGGCCAGATTATTATGACTACCTGACGTTTGTAGGCAAATTATCTATAATTTCACGCTGAAGTTGCTAGAGGGCCAGACCATTATAAATAGGGAAGCAGGTTGGTTACCACGACAGTAGAAGTGATTTGTTTCTGAAGATACGGGGAAACAACGCGATTTAACAGCCTTTGAACGCGGATGATTGTTGGCGCTCGGAGCCATGGAGCGAGTATCAGCAAAACAGCAGAATTCGTTAAATGTTCAAGAGCAGCTGTTGTTAAAGTGTTTAAAGACTGGACTGTCAGCCGAAAATCTGGGTGTGAACGTGCGAATTGTGGCCGTCAGCGACTAGTCAATGTTAGGGCAGAACAGGGGAGGGGCAAGACTGGTACAAGACAACAGAAGGGCAACAGTGCCGTGTCAGATTCCTCACATAACCTTTCAACATCTCGTGGAGTCACGAGGCGGCCCAACGAAGTCATCTTGTGGCCCAACAAAGTACTGATGGGGTGGTCATAATAATCTGGCCACTCAGTGTATATACACACTGTATATATTAGGGATGCGGATGCACAGATACCATTTTTTTCCAGACCAAGTACAAGTACTGAAACCTTTTTCTTTAGTGTCATGTGACAGTTTCTCTAAAACTACACAGACTAATAATTTCAGGTTTATGGTGGAGCTCCGGGGCTTGTGCCCAGCTGTAGCTGCTGCCACCCTGGTAGTTCTCATGAACATGCCAAGTATTGGCACTGATATCTGAACTGTTATCTGAACGTACCTAATTAAACCTCATAAAAGCTAAAAATTGTATACTTACCTTCCGTAATCTTCCTTTCCTGGTGCATCGATTGGCAGCACACCATGATATCTGGTGTGCTGCCAAGATGTCCCAGGAACGTCAAATATACTGTATATCAAGTTTGGTCTCTTAACTCTAATAATTTAATCCTGATAATTGAGATGCTGGTTTTCAGATGTCACGGAAAGAGGTATCATTGGTACAGGGAAGAAAGAGGATGGAATATACATGAGGTATCACTGTCCAGAGAGCATCCTTGGAAATTGACAAGCATGCTGGCAAATTAGCACAATAACTCCACGTTCCCCAAAACATGACCAGCAAGCTTGCCAATTATTGCAAGAACACAAAAGAACTCCAACCCGGACACAAGTAGCGGCCAATATACAACAACACACATACACTAATACCTGTGTTGCCACCACTCACAATTTACAGGCTTGTAAGTTTGCTCCAGACACCTCCAGTCAGTAGACTCTGCGTTCATGTAGACGGGCACACAGGATTTTGACAAACACACACACACACTCTCACTGGCAGTTACAGATTAGGTAAACCTGGCAATATCATGTATAGGGTTACTCAAGCATCTCAAGGAAACGTAAGATCACTATAAATTAGGGGTGCACCGATACCGATAGTAGTATCGATATCGGTGCTGATACAGAGTATTTGGGCAAATACAAGTGCTCCAATACTCCAAATGCTCTGATACCTTCCCCCGATTCCAGAACTTCCGGCCAAAGGGTGATTCCCTCTGACCGGTGATGTGTCGAAAGTGCGAACTTATCGAGTTGTGGGACCGCATGACTTCCGGTTTCCTCAGAACTACGATGTTTGATCACAAAACATTTTGTGCACGAGCGCCATCCACGGCATTGCCCTATACACATAGACCGCAGCAATAAAGTAATAAAATGATGTAGGATGACAGTAAGCCAGCACGTTCTTTATCTCCGGTGCCCCACTCAATATGGCCGCCGCTTGAGTGGGGCACCTGAGATAAAGAACGCGCTGGCTTAGTGTCATCCTACATCATTTTATTACTTTATTGCTGTGGTCTATGTGTATAGGGCAATGCCGTGGATGGCGCTCGTGCACAACATGTTTTGTCTAAAAACCTCGTACTTGTGAGGAAACCGGAAGTAATGCGGTCCCACAACTCGATAAGTTCGTAGTTTTGATCGATCACCGGCAGTGCCGCAAGGGAACATGGAGCCAGCTTCCCGGCCAATCAGGAGGCTGGGCAGTGGGCAATGACTCACTGCTTGGCTTTCTGATTGGCCGGGAAGCCGGCTCCATGTTGACTGTCTGGGAAGCCGGCATTCCGGCCAATCAGCATCAATCCGGCCAAACAGACGGCTCTTATTTCGAAAACAGGTGCCACAGTCTCTGCACTGAAACGGCTCATCCCCGGTGTGGATCTTACTGTGTTTGATCAGCTGGTAATTGTGGGTGAAGCAGCTGCTGCACTCAGGGCACTCAAAGGGCTTTTTACCCTCAAGAATCTTGCAGTGCGCCACCAGCTGGTACTGGGTGTTAAAGCATAAGCTTCACTCGGGGCATTTGAAAGATTTGGTGATGGTGTCGGAATGTGTCCTGAAGTGTTTGGTTAGATAGGAATGGTCTCTAAAGGATTTCCCACATTTAGCACACGAGTACGGTTTGACCCCAGTGTTGACGCTCTGGTGGCGGATGTAGTGGTTGTGTCTGCTCTCTGAACATCAGAATAATGTTCTTATCACGTATACAGAGGAGAGATTTATCAGCAAAGGATTTATCGCATTTGGAACACACAAAATTGGTAGACAACGCTTGGCCCCCTAAGCGATGGTCAGAAATTGAGATTCTGGGTATCCCCCATCCACCTCAATTCCTTCCTTTGGCATATCCCTCAACCCATTCAGTCTCGTCCTCTCTTGACCTCATGACCCACACTAAAGATATATTGTTTTATTCTAAGAGAAAAATTCCCTTTAACCACAACCTCTTCACCGCTGTACACCTTTCTACACACTCCAGTCCTGCATGCCATGCTTGTTCGTGGCGTTGCCTGTCAGTGGCGGACTAAATCTTTATTTCGATTTTTATGACATTATTCAAAGGAGTACACGGACCTTCTCCCTTTCCCTGACCTTCTTTCTAAATGTAACCTCCCCATACGCTGCCAATTCACACACCTCCAAAATAAACATCCATATTCCATTTCATCTATGCTTACTTTCTCTAAGCTGACGCCTTTAGAAAGAATATATATGTAGAAAATCTGCGCTCCTGGAGGTAGCTGAAAACTATTAACCCTAAAGCTGCTATGAAAGGAAAAATTCTATATTTAAAGTAATAACACAGCGCTAAAAGGTGAGTGAGATAACTAATATGAATGGGAATATAACTCAATCCTCATATTTTGAATCCGTGAACAGTAAACCGTGAAAGATATAAATATTAATGAATAAATAACCATGAACGTGATTAACTAAATAAAATATAGTGAAAAATCAACTTGAATCCAAGTGTATATACGATAAAGGTGAATTAAACCATGAAATTCGGCTCTAGGTGATCCAAAAAATTGTGCAAAAAATATGTGCCTAAACCTTTGAAAACACTCTGACGATAATTATACAAAAAAGAGTCAATTAAAGTCCCAATGCAAAAAGTGATGGTAGCCAAGTGATGAATAAATCAGAAAGTAACAAATTGTAATAAGCAAACGAAAAACAAATATAAAAGTTCTTTTAAATCTGATCCTCCAATCAGCCGTCCCCCCAGGTAATTGATACTCGCCAGAGTTGGTGAGTATATCTAATATAATCACTCAGAAGGGAAGGACTTCTAATCTCCCCCTTCCGATTCCCTCAAATTCCCCCGACAGCAGACCGAACACTAGCAGGCACTCCTCTCCTGCAGTCTCGTAGAGGTCCCGCCTCTCTGTTGAAAGCAGATGCCGGCTTCTCTCATCCGTGAGCAAGAATATGTTTGGAAGTTCCCCTGTGTAAATCTGAAGGAATATGGATCATATAAATGTCCTTTTCTATGTTTTGAATTTGTTTCATTTGCTTCCTAGCTTTGTGACTTTCCTTACTCAGCTTTTAGCGTTGCTATGCGTAACCAAGAGATATATCCTGTATTCGGGAGCGCGCCGAGGACACATGAAAGGAATGCAGAGGGAGGATGCTACAGGCAGAAGATATCTTTGACTAACCAATTAGCGAGAGACACAAGACTAACTAACAGCTCCTCTAGTTTGCCCAATAGTACAAGACATTTAGAGATAACAGATGTGGGCATATGTGTGACGAACACTCTCCTGTTATCTGTGTATAAAGGAGAGAGACCGCCCTGAAAAAAATTAGAGCTTTCATAGACCGTTAACTTCTGAGTTTGTGATTTCTCCGGTGCACCGAACACAACATAATTAGGAACAGCAGCAGACATCTTGTGTGAACCCAGTTGTGGTTCTCATCCAGATCATAAACACATGGCCTCTGATATTTATAAGCTCTTAGTTACTATTCCTGGGGAACCTTTTCCTGATCATAATTATATGTCTCAATGGGAGACGTTGTTGGGACGAGAGTTAATCTGGAAGAAGAGATTTGGCTTAGTACTAACAGGGCTTTGATTTGTACCTTGTACAAGGAGAATCATTATAAAATCTTATACCACTGGTACCATAGTCTGGATCTTTTACACTCGTTCAACCCAACAATCCCTTCTGTATGCTGGAGGTGCAACAAAACTCAAGGTACCTTATACCACATTATTTGGGAGTGTTCTCAAATTTTATGGCTACTGGAGACAGGTTTTGACTTTACTCAGAGACTTTGTTGGTACTCTGGTGGTTATGGACCCTGTTTACTGCTTGCTAGGTCTCCCTTTCCCACACATGCTCAGAAGCTGTACCAAACCAGCCAACCATGTCCTGACTGCCGCTATATGTCTCATCTCCCTGAAATGGAAACAACCCTTACCACCCTCCAGTCTTGATCTCTATAGACGCATCCATGACATTTTGAATATGGAATACCTAATGACAAGCTTATGTAACACCTTACCTACTTCTGAGAAAATGTGGTCCTCCTGGCAGCTTATGGATTCCTCTATGTAATGTGTTTCCTTTATCGTCTTTGCAGGATCTGATATGGGCTACAGCTGGATGGGAGGGCTCGGATCTTTCCTTTTCCTTCTTTTCTACATTGCTTTATCCTTTTACTCTGAAATGTACTCTTCTTTACTATGTTATTTGCTATATCTGTAAAAAAGTAAGTCAAGGCAACTGGACTTGCTGTATTTTTCTTGAAGACGTTTCACTGGTCATCTAACCAGCTTTCTCAATTCAGAATGACTAGTACAAACAATCTTGATTGCATTTGCATAATTTGAGTCTAGGAGGTGTTAATACCCTGCTCAGAGAGAGGTGTTAAAACAGCATTGTATGTGGCAGACAATAGATGTCTCACCCCCCTCCCCCCCAACCTCTATTCAAGCTTGGCTTCTCCATTTTTACATAAATGGCCTCTTTCACACCTCTTTTGAACCGCTCCATTTAGGATGGGGGGAGGGGGGTGAGGCACCTATTGTCTGCCACATACAATGCTGTTTTAACACCTCTCTCTGGGCAGGTTATTAACACCTCCTAGCTCCAATTAGGGAAATGCAATCCACACCTGGTTGTGACTAACAGATTATGTGGATCGGAACAACATTCACCATATTTATTCCCAGAGAATTCTTGTACAAGTCATTCTGAATTGAGAAAGCTGGTTGGATGACCAAATGAAACGTCTTCAAGAAAAATACAGAAAGTCCAATTGCCTTGACTTATTTTTTACAGATATACCATGTGACCTGGATGAATGAGAATCTTCACAGACATATCCATGTAACCAATTTCCTCTATCCTCCCTCTGTACCTTTGCGGGATCTGGCATGGGCTCCGGCTGGATGAAGGGAAGGCTCGGATCTTTCCTTTTCCTTCTCTTCCTTTCTATTCTAAATGTTTTTTTCCTTTTGCTCTAGAATTTACTTTTCATTACTGTGTTATTTGCCTTTCATATCTTTTCTCATGTTTGAGATGTTGTATCTTTATCTTCTGATGTTGTGTAAAGGTGCCCATACACCTTACGATTATCGGACGAAACTTTTCGTCCGATGATCGAATAGTCGTACGATTTTCGTACGACAGCCCCATCCTGCCCCGATTATCAAAAGATTAAATCAGCGGTAGTTAAAAAAAAACACCTGGACGACTTGCGGTAATTGACCGCAATTATTTTCGTTTGCGCATGCGCAGTGTTAATCGTACGACTTTTGACGGACGGAAACACCACCAACCATGCGAACATCGTACGATCTAGCAAAGTTTTCAAACATGCTTGACCGTCAAAAGTCGTACGATTGTACAGTAATGTCGGTCGGACACTGCTATGCACACATACGATTATCGGACGAAAAGTCGATCGCATACGAAAATCGTCCGATAATCGTAAGGTGTATGGGCACCTTAAGACTACGATATGATTGTTTGGAACAATGTGGATTTGCACTATGATACGCTTTGTATCCTATTTCTAGAATTCAAAACTTTACCTTTGCTAACTTCTATGTTATACTTCTTGTTAATTGATTAATAAAAAGAAAGTTTTTTTAAAAAAAGTAAAAAAATACTTTGCTGGACGATGTGTATTTGTCTGATTGGGATTCATTATTACAACAAAGACTGAGAATGTAATAATTTCAACTCAACTCAAAGAAGTGGTGTCCCTTTTCAAGGATACGGAGTGGTACCACAAGGCTAAAATATCTGCATCCCTGGGACCCCTAGATGTCCTTTGACGTTCCTCAACAAGACGTTACCTAGTTTAACCCATGCTATGCTCCTTTGATCCCTCAATAACAACGTATGTATATTATGCACTATGGTCTCGTAAGTGAATGCAATACTTGTAATTATATTTGGTATTTTGTTGATATTTACCTGCAAAAAATTTCTGCTATTTCTCAATACTGTGAACTTGTAATACTTGCGGCAAATCTGCCTGTTTTGTAACGTTGTAAAACTTTCAATAGAAAATTACATGCAAAAAATAATAATATATATACCGTATATATATCTCCCCCTAGTAATAAATCATGCAAAAATAAAATTTTCTTGAAGACAATAGTCGGTGCAGCAAAACGTATTCTATGCAATGCTAGAAATAAAGCAGTAAATGTTTTCAAAGCAAACTCATGTAACATTGTGTGTATGTACCCGGCCCGTGCTCAGCCATTAAACATGGCCTGTGACACTGACCTCTGGGGGTTCTATATTACAAAAGTGGAAATTTGTGAGTGAACAGCACCGACTAGTCAATCACATAGCTGAATGTTAATGGTGAATGTGTTTTCTAGATGTGGCAAATCGTTTGGCATTTAACCAGTGAAAATGCAACAAATGATCCCTGAGAATTACATACATACACACCCCTATACCGTCTGTGTGTCAGCAGGACTGTCTTTAATGACGGGCAAAAGGAGCAGTTGCCTCAGTCCCAATAATTGTTGTGGGGCCCAAAGCAGCTGCCCCTTGACCCTGCAAAAGATATGCAAGCAGCACCTAGGGTTGCCATCTGTCCAGGATTAACCCGGACAATCCAGGATTTGAATGCTGTGTCTGGACTTCATGGCAGCTGAAACCCGGACACAAGATGTCAGGCAGACAGGTGCCACCATGGGCTCAGGATGTTCCTGGTTGTAAACAGACATGTTCCTTACATACATACCCTGTTTCCCTGAAAATAAGACCTAGTACTATTTTCGGGAATTGGTAAAATATAAGACCTACCCCGAAAATAAGACCTAGTTGTGACCTTTGCCAGGGCTGGTGGTGGCATAAGGGGGAACCTGAAGAGCCGCGGGAGAGAATGAGCGGTGCCAATGAAGCCAGCACTAGAGGAAGCGAGGCGGCATCACATGGAGCAGAGCCGCATAAGTTGATGTATCCTCTATAGCGCCGACTCCTGTCACAGGCGGAGTGATATCAAATGCACTCTGCCTGTGAGGAATCGATAGTGAAAGTGTGCTTCGCTTTTTCTGGTTACCAAATTGCTCTTGGAAAGGTGTGGCACTCCTGATTGCCCTGATCACTCTATTCTTAACTTTGCCATTTTGTATTATTTAATGTTGATTTGTATTAACTTTGGATTGTTATACATTAAAAACAAATAAAAAATAAGACCCACCCCGAAAATAAGACCTAGTGTGTTATTTTGGCCTATTTACCAAGTTCTTACCAAACTTTTCAGTGGCTATCTCTCCTCTCTCTCCTGACTGTCTCTCCTCAATCTCTCTCCTGGCTGTTTCTATTTGCTCTCTCTCCTTGCTGTCTCTCCTTACTCTCTTTCTCCTGACAATCTCTCCTTGCTCTCTCTATTGTCTGTCTCTCCTTACTCTGTCTCTCCTGACTGTCTCTCCTTGCTCTCTCTCTCCTGGCTGCCTCTCCTCTCTTTCCCCTGGCTATCTCTCATTGCTTTCCCTCCTGGTCGTCTCTCCTTATTTACTCTCCTGGCTTTTCACACTTTCTCTCCTTGCTGTGTCTCCTCACTCTCTCTGCTGACTGTCTCTCCTCTCTCTCCTGGCTGTCGTTTCTAAATTCTCACTCTCTCTCTCCTAACTGTCACTCCTCGCTCTCTCTCGTGACTGTGTCTCCTCACTGCCTCTCTCTTATTGTTGTCTTCTCGCTCTCCTAGCTGTCTTTTCTCACTATCTCTCCTGGCTGCCTTTGAGCTCTCTTTCGTGGCTGTCTCTTCTTTCTCTTTCCTGGCTGTCTCTCCTCACTTTGTCTTGTATATTCTACAAAAGAAAATTGTGCTAGAGTGTTTGGGTTTCACTTAAAGAAAAGGTGGCAACCCTAGTGGCACTGTTCTGTTTACTATGCGGTTGGCATTGTATAGTGTTGCTCCGCCCCTGCTGTATGCCACATAGTGTGGCGTGGCATAGTAGGTAAAGGGCAGGGGTCAGGGGGTCCAATCAATATTAAAGATGGCCCTGTGTGTCAGCAATTGTACATTTTCTTTGGAAAATAGCCACAGCCTGAGCAGAAAAGCTTGTCCCCTGCCAGAGAGGGACCTTTTCTCTTTGTGGGTAAGCAGTGCTTAATGACAGTTAACCTTGATGCTGAACTCTGGACTTTTTGTAAAAAAATTTCCTTGCGGTACCCCTCCCCCCTCCTGCATTGTAAGGGTTAATGTCTCATTAAGTCTAGGGGTAGGAGGACAACCCGTAATAGTTACATTATTCCTCGCTCCGGGAGGTTTCTGGCGCTCTTCTCTCCGATGCTCTGGGTTGTGGGCAAGCCTTCGCCATTCCTCATGTACAATGCAAGACTGCCCCATTGTATGTGACAATGTCAAAGTGTGATCACCAGAAGAAGCTTTGAGGGACCTTATTCCTCTACCCCTAGACTTGACAAAAATGTAACCCTTGAGGATGGGGAGGTTGTTATGGGGGATGGGGCTTTTTATATCCCAAAGTTCAGCTAAAAGCCATATTAGATGTTCTGGGTGCATTTTGTGTTGTGTTTATTCATTTTTATTATTATGGAAATGATTCTGCAACAGGACAGTACAGCTTTCTACTTCCCAAGAAAAAACTTTTAGAGAACAACATATTACGACAGGTAATTAGGCAAAATACATTTTAGCTATAATTCCTACCAGGTTCCCCGCTCTCAGTTCTGTGGAAATGTGAGGTGGGAGGAAATATGAAAAGCAGATATCCTATAACTATACAACGGAGGCTGTACATGTGTCACTAGCTGCAAGACTCTGTACAGGTGAGGAGCTTCATAATACCTGTTGGTGTACATAAGGGGAGGGGGGGCAGAGGAGACAACTGCTTACCATGCCAAGTCATCCCGAGGATAATGTATTTGAAGCTATTTATTGACACATATTGTATGTAGGGTGGAGCGTTTGAAATATTTACATTTATTATTATTACATAGTATTTATAGAGCGCCAACAGTTTGCGCAGCACTTTACAATGTAAGGAAGACATTACAATCACAATACAATTCAAGACAAGATGGTAAGGAGGGCCCTGCCCCTGAGGGCTTACAATCTAAAAGAGGTAGGGGAAATGATACATGGGGAGATTCACCCTCTTTGTTTGTGCTGGTGACCATTACCACTTAGACCAAATTGAGGGAAAATCTTCTAATGGGGGCAGCAGTTTCAGCGACAACCATAAAAGAGGGGACTTTCCTCACTTTTGTGATATTTCCTCTCACTTTGTTTTGTATCTACAGGCAGGGGACGTTGGTAGACCCTGGCACCCAGGGCACTTCTGCTGAGTGCTTGGGGTCTTCTGCTGAGTGCCCACTGTCTAATGCTGTGTGCCCCAGGTGTTATGCTTAGTGCCCCATGTCTAATGCCGAGTGCCCCATGTCTAATGCCGAGTGCCCCATGTCTAATGCCGAGTGCCCCATGTCTAATGCCGAGTGCCCCATGTCTAATGCCGAGTGCCCCATGTCTAATGCCGAGTGCCCCATGTCTAATGCCGAGTGCCCCATGTCTAATGCCGAGTGCCCCATGTCTAATGCCGAGTGCCCCATGTCTAATGCCGAGTGCCCCATGTCTAATGCCGAGTGCCCCATGTCTAATGCCGAGTGCCCCATGTCTAATGCCGAGTGCCCCATGTCTAATGCCGAGTGCCCCATGTCTAATGCCGAGTGCCCCATGTCTAATGTTGAGTGCCCCTTGTCTAATGCTGAGTGCTCCATGCAGGGCCGGCCTTAGGCCTTTAGGCTCCCTGTGCGAGAAAGCTTTACAGCGCCCCTCAGTGACCACACCCCTCAGTGACCACACCCTTTAGTGGCCACACCCCCAGTAACCACACCCATTTATTACCCATATTTTTGGTAAAATATAAAAAGCGGGGTCACGTCGGGTAAATAGACACCAAACATGCCATGCTTTAAAATTGCGCGCACCCGCGAAAATCGCAAAAAATTACCATGCCCAAAATTGACCATAGGTGACGCTTTAAAAGCTTTAACCGCTCATCAGTTTAGTGTTATCAGTGATTGATGGCCCTACAATGATTGCTCTCATTACGACATTCGCGGCGATATGTAACATGTGCGGCGTAATGGGCGAAATCGTCGTTTTCACACGTATGCGCACCCGACGCCTGTTTGCATGCGTGTATGTATGGGGGGGACTTAAAAAATAATTAAATTTTTTTTTTAATTTGTAACTTTACATTTTTGGGGGGGAAACTTTA